>NW_026929296.1:0-37069 GCF_032062105.1 Saccostrea cuccullata | reverse complement strand
TTAATAAACTGTGAACAAATTCTTATACGATACTTCAAAGGCATTTTTAAGATATACCATAAATATTTTAGTAGTTTGTTGAACGAGTTCTACTGAGACAACCATTTTTCGTCACAAGTACCTGCATAATGACATCATTTTCTCATTGTGAGAAAAACTTTATTCAGCATATGCTATTTATAGAACTTGTGTGCACCAAATTTGTTTCTAATCTAATTTGTGGTTTTGTAGATACACATGTATAGAGATAGTTCGCGAACTTTTTGATCACCCCTCGTACTAGTAGGTACTAAAACAAGGTCATTCATATCGATTTTATGTGTTTAATGTCTTTGTGTTTCAATGGTGATAATTAAACTTTTGATAGATATTATAAGTTATCTGTGGCAAACTTACAAACTCTTAATTCTTAACTTTGATGGTGCTCATTTTTCCTTACCTGGAGTCAAAGAGTTTAAGATTTTTTTTATATCAATAAGTACACTATTTAACAACTGTTCGATAATAATACTAAATAAATTACTTCAAGAAACACTATAACACATTTCCTCTTTTAAAAGCGTTCATATTATTTGAAGTATTTTGCAACTGTAATTCTCTTCTACATTTAAAGATTGTTATGTCCCTCCATATTAAGAAGAGGTCTGGAAAACAAAATTCTGTGCTAAAAATAGACCACGTGCTGCTATCAATGAACTACTTTCTTGGTTCTTTACACTCTTTTTGAAGACAACGATACCTTGTTTTGAACTTGAAATTATCATTTAAAAGTGCAAAATTTAGACATTTTCTCAACAAATGGTTGTAGAGAGAACATTAATGCACAGTTTGCGTATTTTTTTGGATTTTTTAAGGCTTTGCTGAATTCTGTAGCCGCGCAGTTCTAAGGAGCATATCAAAAGCATTTTTCTGCAAAAGTTTAGATTATATATGCACAACATGCATTCGGTTATGCATATTTATTGTATCTTTATCAAAAAGACTTAAAATTTGATCAAAATATAATGTATTTTAGCCATTTGAAGAAATGTTTACATTTTGCTCTCACTGCACTAAAGGTGGCCGTACATCCCCCTTAAGCGTGAAAAGAAGAAAACACTTGATGTGGCCTTCAACTCGACATTCAGATATATCGACGACGTATTGTCAGTTAACAATGGTAATTTCCATTCGTATGTCGAAACGATATATACTGGTGAACTTAAGATAAAAGATACATGTACCAAAGAGTCTGACATCTGTTTCATATTTAGATGTTTTACTTGAAAATAAAAGTTCATGGTAATCTAACAAACAAGCTACATAATAAACGTGATGACTTTAACTTTCCAATCGTCAACTTCCCTTTATACTTATGCAGCAATATGCCATCATTACCTGCATGCGGAGTTTATATATCTCAGTTGATTCGATACGCAAGATCATGCTATACGTATGATCAATTTCTTAGACGAGGTAAGTTATTGACATACAAGTTAATGAAACAAGAATATCAGCAGTTTCTTTTAAGTCATCATTTTGTAAGTTCTATGGTCGATACTATGACCTTGTCAGCAAATACAGTTTATCATTAATAAGTCAAATGCTGACTGACGTTTTGCGCACTAATTGTTAGTCCAATATATATTCACTGAATTGAAGACGGATTCTCCCGTTATTTCCCGATCATGACAAGAAGCACATAGTGATCCCACCTCTAATGTTTTGGAGGTCCGTGTTGCTCTGCTCCTATTTTGAATTATTTTATTAATTTTTGATGTTGAATACTCTTCGTTATCTCCATATGTTTCATGTTAAAAAAGATAAACCAAAAAAAAATATATACAAACAAACAAACGATTGAATCTGATATATCTTAGAAGTTTTATAATTTTTCAACATTTGATAAATCTTGAAAGAGAGATCCAGTTTTGAAGATATCAAAGTAAATATAGGATGCCCTCTTAATATGGATATTCCGTTTATAGACATGTTTAAAAGTGATTATCATTTTCGGCATCGTTATAATTACAATGTATAATAAATAATACAAACAGAAGTACACTGCCTTACAAAACTGTCTGTACAATGTACATGTAATCGAAAGTTTGAGTGGTAATCACTTTTCCGTTTCGTGTGCATTTTGAAATTTATAGCCTCGGGCCTTCAAGAATTCTACAGTTGCATCTCTTCCACACTAAAATGAAGGAAGAAACAAAAAAACTGTATTTTAAAAAAGAGATAGACAATAAAATTTATCCAAATCTAATTCAACTTTTCAAAAGGGTAGCATACCTGAACCAATAGTTTTCTGTCATCGTCTTCCATGTCAAAGTCAAGACCTGAGATGTATTTTGTGTTTACCCCGACTGTCCTGGGAATGTCTGTTATCTGTATCACAAAATTCAGAACAAGGTTAGAAGAGATCTAGAAATGCTGGAATAAATAATATCCCCCAAAATTATATAATCAGGACTTCTATAAAAAAATATGTCAAAATTTCGGTATGAATTCTGAACAGAGTAACCATTGAAAGATATCTTTACATTCACACATACTTGAAATTTTAATAAAATACTAGTAATTTAAAATAACACATTTCAAATAACAAAAGAATAAAGTGCATTAAGGTATTTCCATCCTCCTATGTCATATAGGTTTTTGCGAAAACTGTTATTAAAAATTCATACCCAATAGAACAAAGTTTTTTGAAAGATTGCTTTTCAAGAGGTGTAATGATAAATATTGTTGAGTAAAAGAATTTGAAAAATCTTTTTTTCAATTTTAATCAATATTTCAATCTTTAATAAATAAATGTTGACAAGGGCAATAACTCCTTCTCAGATAACTTCATTCAGACATTTACTTTATTGTACATTAAATGTCAAAAAGCGACCCTGATATTCACATTTCAAAATTATCTTAGCAAGTAGCAAGTATTTGGAACTTTTAGTATCAGAATTGTGCATTTCAACCAATTTTTGCATAACATTTTACAATACTATTTTCAAAAAATTTATAATTTTTTTCATGTTGACATACACTTCTGTTTATTTAAGTCTCCCGTCTTAAATAATATGGCGACCAATAAATTTTTTTGCAATAATTGGTAAATTTAAATTATAATAAATGAAAAAAAAACAGTTTTTGTACTTTTTAAATTGTGAGGGTGGAAAGACCTTAAAGAATAAATAAATGATAAAATGATATGTTGACAATCTGTGATGCTTTTTTGTACCTTCATATAGATTCTGCTTGAATTCAGCATCATTGTTTTGAGTATGGAGCCTAAGAACTCTGTTGGTGTTTCCGAAAGTTTGTAAGAAAATCCACTGTACCACTGATCTACACTGTAGCCGGTGTTCCTTGTGATGAATCGATTTATGTCCGAAAATTCTATCTAAAATAAATCATTTAGTAAATTGTACTTATCATATAGTACATTTGGGAAATAAGAAATTTGATCATGGGGAGTTGGGCGCAGGTGAAGAGAAGCATGAAAAGCATGACAAATCAGGTACAAATCAAACAAATCAAGTAATTACGCAATGTGTATATTGTAGTATAGTGGTTAAAGCAGAGAAATAGTCCCCAAAGTAGTGGTTAGAAGAAAAAGGAAGACAAGCTGAATTTTTTTCAGAATAAATCTTTTTTTGTTTCCCCCAGGTAGAAAAAAGGAACCACATGTACAAGTGAGTTTATTGTCCCTCTGTTTATCTGTCTGTCGGACAGTCTCTAAATACATTGCATGTTTACAAGATTTGTTTCTCCTAGGCTTGCTAAATTTGAATCTTTTGACTGTATGTGATTCTACTTTAATTAAGTACTGGTCAGTCGCTCAGCTTTTTTCTTTCATGTTTTAGAAATCACGTCCAACACAAGTAGGAAAACGACCTGCTTTTACACTACTTCCAGAATTTCTTTATTACAAATCATAGATACCTTTCCGCATTCTCTCTGTGTTAAGTATGCCCATACTTGTGTTGGACTTCTGTCTCCGAATAAATCCTCAAAAACGTCTGTCTGTTGACCTTTAAACTAAACCAGAATATACCAATATAACAATTGTCAAGTAAGATCTGCTTTTTTGATTTATATATATATATATATATATATATATATATATATATATATATATATATATATATATATATATATATATATATATAATAAGTTCCATCTCTGTACACCTGAAGACGGATTATGAAATCCAGAAATTTGGAAATATATTTATATACATAACCAACCCTTTCCAGTTCGTCAATGAAGTCTGCCATTTCTAGCTTGTTTTCTCTATCCTTAGCAGCAACTAACTTCAAAATGGAACATTTGGAAAAAAAAATTGTGCAATTTATCTCGATTATATGTCATTTATTAAACATGTATGAGATATTTCAACAGCTAGAACAGCTTTAATATTTTGTCCTTTTCGAGAACCTTTTTGCAGTTTTTTTCTGTGTGATTTACGTCATGAGCCGTCTAATACGTTTAACTACCGATTAATTAAGACTCATTTTACCTTCAGAAATATCATCAAATTTTTGTTATCACTGTCACTAATGGGTTCGTTCGAGGCCAAGAATTTTCTAAAAAATAAAAATAAATCTAATGTAATTCTCCTTATTTTTCTAAGTACTAATAAATATACAATATCCTGAAATACACACGTATGTAAATTGAAAATATTTTGATTTTGCATTCCGAACGTGGTACCTTTTCAGCTTTGTATTTATGTCTTTGAACACTTCGTCGCATGTATCCGGTTCTAGGATTTCCAGTTCTGTTACAGAGGAGCTCTTAGACGATCCGTCTACTATATCCGTTTCTGGAATGTCCAGTTTAGGGGGTTGCTCTGTTCTAGAACATCTTCCAGAAGAGAGTCCGTTTACTGAATCCGTTTCTGGGATATCCAGTTTAGGAGGCTGCTCTGTTACAGGTGTTAGATTATTAATCCCTTCCTTTACTTCATAATGTCTTCGATATAACCTACTTTCTTTATCGGCGAACTGAAAAAGCAACATAGTCGCTGATAATGTGTATTGTTTTATTTCGAAGTCTTAGTTGTATAGTCATTTAAATGACTACTAGTATCCATTGTCTACCAGAGAGTAGAATAACAAATTGAATTTAATGAAGCCAACTGGGATTTTTTTTGTATTCTGTTATATTGAAAGGTGAAAATACAAAACAATGAACATAGAAAAAAAGACTACACAGTATAGAAACGCATTTTGCAAAACGAAAACAATTCAGGTGGTTACTTCTCCGTTCGCAATATTAATTGGTTGTTGAGCGTTAAATACGGTCCCTAAATCGAGCAAGTACTAGTAATCATGGACCGTTTTAGAAAAAATTAAATCAGATAAACATTCACGTGATCTTGATATCATAAACAAAAACAATTAATCAGATGAGCCAAGTATTGATATCAGAATGACACATAACTTACCAATACAAAACCCAAAGTCTTTAATAAATCTTCATCGTTTTCAGGTTTAAATCTACTCTCATATATTTCGGGCATTCTATCAATGTCGTTCAACTTTCTGAAGAAGGAATCCTCTGGTTTCATTGAAAGCCACCATCCTGCAGATTTTAAGACATTTAGGAAAATCAGTGTTGGAATTACAGTACTTGTATTATACATGTATGAATAAGACCATGATATTGGAACCCTTTACGTTTGGTAAAATATCAGTACCATCAAAGCAGAAAATTGGGTAAATACACAGCATTCCCCCATCAATATACACCGATTTTCTACCACAACTGGCGTTCATCGGTTGGACGTGCTCAAATAACACTGAAATTTAAAAAAAAAATTGGAAGCATTTCAGAATTTTCTAATACAGTGTATATCAAAAAAATAATGTTTTGTTAACCGTTCAAATGCTTTGGGAATTTTTTTTTTGGAAATAAGGATCAGTCCCATCTTTTTGTCACACAAAGTCAAATTGACAATACATATTGTACAGTTGTTATTTCTGCTATGTATATCTTAGACACATTTATCCAAAGCAAAGTAGACTCATGGCTAAAAAGGGTACCTCTATTATATTAGGAAAGGAGGGTATATATATCCGCAAATGATTTTTTATAAGAATTTTAGAAAAGTTTTAAGTAAATATACTTCGGAGGAAATGAAACATATGGAGATAACAAACAGAATTTAGGACCAAAAGTCCATTAAACAATACAAAATAGGACCAGAGCAAACAGGGACCTCCAAACCATCAAAGGTGGGATCAGGTGCCATAGCGTAGTGAGTATCCCCTGCTGACGGCTTACACCCACCGTGTGTTCCTTGTCGTGATCGGGAAATAACGGAAAAATCAGTCGTCAATTCAGTGTATAAATAATGGAATAACAATTAGTATGAAAAACGTCAGTCAGCATTTGACTCAATGAACATTCTGCGGTTGATTCCTGTGAACTTGAAGAATCTGATTGTAGCTAGTGAAATACCTGGAAGGGACGAAGACATTCTGACAGCTTGTCTGATCTCCATATTTGGTGTTGTCTTCACGTGACAATATTCCTCTACCTGTGTGCTGAGGTTGCTGACAACTATGCACAACTCATTGCCATTTTTCTCATATAACTGTAGAAAAAAAATGGTAAAAGGTTGCTTGTAATCGAAATTAATAGATCGAAATAGATGATACTTTGAAATCAGTTGGTATCGATCGTGCACTTTAACTGTTTAGATACTTGTATATTTAAAATAAAGATATGAAAGTATCTAAAAGGCAATGTAGATAACCTCTTTGAATGTCACTGTTTTGGGGAAACCAATTTTTTCAAATTGGGTTCCAATCCACGTAAGGAATTTATTTCCAGAATGCATTCCAAAGGAAGAATCTCTATAGGAACAAGCCCCACAAAGGAGGTTGCACAAGCCACACAAGGAGAGAAAGCACGAGTTAGTGCGACCCATACAATCTTGGCAACACAAGCAGCAACAAGTGCAACCACTACAGCATCGATCATTGCAGCTACATGACTCACAGCAACAATCTAAGTTGAAATATGAGTAATATTAAATATAACCTAGAGGTATTATGAGTAATGAGCTCATTAAATGATGCCCCACCCCTCCGATATGATTTAAATAGCAAAGTCCATGTTTTGCTTTGAGAGACACAAAATAAATGTCAGAGATCAAAAGGTAAAATATGAGACGCGCAATGGCATTATGTGAAAGAAAAATTTAAGAAAGTATCATTAAATCTTATTCGGTATTATAGGAGGAGTTGTGGATAGGAGATGTCATAAAGAGAAGTGCAGTGTCCATGTTTTGCCATTGGAAATTCGATGTTGTTTTGCTTTTTAAAAGAACACAATGAGTCAAACTCATGTCTTTCTTTTAAGATATCTGTGGCATACAGAGAAAGACTTATGAAAATTTTGAGTATATGGCAAAGATATGACAATTTAACTGCAAGAAAAAATTGTACGAGATAAGTGCCGGAAAAACAAAGGTTATATCTACCGTTTTGTTCTTTTCGTGTTTGTCAAGGTCACAACACTTTTAATTTTAGCTCAAACTTGTATACAACATTCAACTGGAGCATGCATAGGTGAGAAATATGTTCTAGCAACGTTTTAAAAGATTGCCTCTAATTTTTTTGGCCTACTGACATTCATTCCTGGGTACTTGAGACCATGGTAACTATTGAAACTTATTCAACTTTTTCTACACACGCGTACAATGGGGTAGAAGAAGTATTGAGCAATATTTTCGGTCTAAGGCATACTAAAATTAATTTTAATTTCATTTTTCCCCTTAAAAAAATAATTTTTAGGTTCTGAAACCCGTAATTTTCTAAAACCTAATACTTAAATTAGGAATTGAACAAAATTAACAAGGGTCAAGCAAAAATTCTGCATTTATCAATTTTCCTCTTTGTGCGTCACAGTGTCGCTTTAAGTAAAATCACGGTGTGTTAATAGTGTAGGGAGGTCCCTGGATCACTCAATATTATTTTTTTTTAAAAGAGCATTTATCAGCAATGCACTTCCTTCCGTCTCTGCAATACTTTTCGTATACGTAAATTGGCGTATTCAAAATTTGGCGCAATCATTGGGTATTGAGTAGCTTGTGTATTCCTAAATTAGCGCTACACACTTCCGCGCCGTATATTGTGTCATACATCTAAAGAAAAGCTGAAGGTCTATGATTGTACTGATATATAATTTCCTAGCAGCCATCATGAATCCCGCTGTTAAGAACACACACAGACACTATCTGTAAAATATTTTTATATTCTTGAAAAAAAAAAACCCAAACAATTAAAAGTATTGTGTAAATGACAAACGTACGAGTTGAAAGAAATAAACTGTTTTTTCTGCATGTGTTATTGTGAACAACGCAACCCAACAAACCTCAAAACATATTTGTCTAAAAGAAAAGAAGTGAAACAAAAATGTTTCCCATTTAAGAGGGGTATATCACAGAATACTATCAGTCTTACGTTGTACAGTTTGGTTATAGAGTTTCAAACTGCAATATCAGCATTAATACCACCTTTTATCATGTACTCCATATTGGTTTTCAGGATCTCTTCGACATGTGGGACCGTGCAATTCATAGCGAGAATTGCTGCAACTAAAGAGCCAATGCTAGTTCCAGCAAATCTTTTCACATTGGACAAAATTTCAGCTTCTTCCAGTATCTGTTGAATAAATAATGTATAAATAGTTTGGGCTATTTTTAAATTATGTTGGCTTGCCTTCCCCCGACTAATTTTTTGACTGGATAAAAGGAATAAAAAAAAATATAAACGTGTTCTTGAATGTAAAATATGTTTTGTTAATCAGTCGGTCGGGAGAGGGCAACCAAACCATTTTTTTAAAGACAGCCTTGCGTAAAGCTATTGGCAACCGAAGCTGAACCTTGATGTTACCCTCCACAACATGTATTTATCATATGATACTGACTATTTTTTGCAAATACAAATAAAGGTGCAGTACTCACACAGTCAACTTATTTAAGAAAAATCACGCGTAGTCAAGCAATGTTGACTGTTGCTACTTTCTTTCACTCTGTAGGACATAGAAATAACAGTGCATTTAAAATATTAAAAAATTTAAGGAAATTTGACCGACACAGGGCCTCGACAAGACTGACGTGTTATTGGTATATAAATAAACTCATCCTTGCGCTGATCCAAAATATTTTTTATATAAGTCTAATTTGAAGGACCCGCAACTTTATTGTGCAGAGTGCAAGGCAAAGGAACAGTTGGATTCTCATTTCATATGCAAGTTTAAGTCGAATCAATTTCAAAGAAGTTTTTTTCAGTGAGTCTTTGTTTCTCAACAATTTATCTAATACAAGTAAAATTTATGCAAAGCATCAAGCCTAACAGAAACAAAATTAAGCGTGTACAAGAAAGCAACCAATGAACGCACAAGATTTTCGAAGTTGAAAGAACGAGTAACATAAATCATTTAATCGAGAATGCATAAAAAAACTAGAGGAACTGTGTGCACTAGAGGAAATGTGAGCACTGAGCTCACTAAATGATACCCCCGCCTCCCATATAATTATGATGGCAAAGTCCATGTTTTGCTCTGGGAGACTCGAAATGAGTGTCAGATAAAAAAAAATAGGAGGTGCACAATGGCATTATGGAATAATCTGCGAAAGTATCATTGTAATATATATTATCTTGTATGGGAGAAGTTGCGAGTAAGAGATGGATACCCTTCAAAATTATAGAAAAAATGGCAGTTTCCATGTTTTGGTATTGGAAACCAAAAATATGTGTCGGATCAAAAAGTAAAATAGGAGGTGCACAATGGCACCGTGTATCAAAGACTTAGTAAAAGTCTCATTTAATAAAAATAGAGTTACTGTACAAGAATAAATTTTTAGCAGTGTATATCCGATTTGGATACATAAAAGCTCTAAGAAATTTTAAGAAAATTTGAAATCACAAAATTTTACAAAAATCATAAACATAAAAATTCATGACTTTTATCACTTTATACAATCATTCCACACAATAGATAAAAGTCAAGCTTTTTGAAATCAAAGACAAGCTGCTTTTCAATAAAAATATAACTCGTAAATATACTCACTGTCCATTTGCAAAATTATTTTGTTAATCATTTTGATTGTACACGCAAGTACTCTGAAGTTCATATTAAAAAGATGCTTGAGTGTCTTTTTGACAATATCTGTGAAGTTTTTGGAAATCAGGTCTCCCAACAATCTGTTTGAATTCATTGGAACCAATTGCGCTCTCAAATAGCATACCTTTTTTTATTTATATGCAACAGAATTTATGGGGGAAATTTTTCGACATGATAAGAAGTGAATATTCACTTGCTGCTCCAAGTCTTCAAGTCGACCTTTAGATATATCGAAGACGTTTTATCAATTTTCGATGGTTGAAAGATGGAAATGAAAAATTAAATAAAATTATACACAAGAGTAAAACCTAACTATATACACCATATGACAATGATACTAGTAAAATAAGTGAAACAAACAACAGAAGTTAAAAAGGAAAAAAATATTGCAAATGGCAAACAGACATAAAATGTATACATATTTATGGAAATGTTAAAATCAAAATATAAGTATATGTTATCAAAATATGAAGAAGTTGAATTAAAATGCATGCATGCTAGATCTTTATGATTTATATGTGCAATAATATTATTTAATGCTCCGTTTTCTTGATTCTATGGAAATCGGTTAGTTTCAACTGTCAAGTAGAGAGTTTATCCGACAGCTGCCAAATAATTATTTGGCCAGATAAATAACAGGCGGCCACCAGAAAATTATTTGACGGCCGCGAAATAAGATATTCTTCTACATAGCACCTTCCGGTTTCCGTATGATTCCGCCTTTTTTTTTTTATATGTTTCTGATGTTTTCAACCATCCAATATTTTTCTTGTTTTTATCCTTTAATAATTCCTAACATGCATCCTGTATTTCTATTTCTTTTCCCCTGAAGTATTTTAGTTGTTATTCTGATAAAATCAAGGTCACTCAATCCTGACCGATTTTTTTGGTGCATACTTATCACATGGAATTATATTCTCTCACTTCGTTCGTCCGAATATAAATTAATTAGGTGTGCTAAATAATCAGAAATTTAATAAGAATTAAGTCAATACTAATTATGTGTTTGCAACACCAATTGACCAAATCAAATGTCCATAATTCTGCACACCGGATCATTCATTATCTAATCGAGGACAAGTTATTCCTGGATCCACAACTACACAACCCGGATTTAAATATACTATGGTATATTATGTATTATCTTTACATTTAAGAGAATAAAGTCATTGCTAAATTGTCCTTATTCAATTATTCTCGAAATGAAAAGCATAAGCAAAATTTAAAAAAAATGCTGTATACCTTTATAACTCCTCCATAGGCAGCACCCATTGCGCCTCCTCCGCCAAATACCAGATTTTCTATTTTCACTAAATTTAATTTATGTTAAAAAAGAATAAATGTGTAACTTTATCTTATGGCATAATTGCAAAATACATGTTCCTAAATATTTTTTCTGATCAATTTTTCTATTTTCAATAAATTTATTATTAAAATTTAATGTGTAGTACTTCATATTATAGCAAATTCGGGTAATACCACAATTTAATCAGTTTTCAAATTTCATTCAGTTTTAAATATATATGTACAATACTTCATCTTATGTCATATTTGAAAAATACATAAATGCTAAAATATTTTTGAAAACAATATTTCTGCAAAAAAAAAAAAAAAAAAAAAAAAAAAAAAAAAAAAAAAAAAAAAAACGGAATGTACCTTGATCTTTTACTCCTGGTCTTGCCATTTTGATACCTAAAAATAATTAATGACCCAAAGACAATAAAAATAAATTATGTTTCTCTTAAAAAAAAAACCGAATTTGTTCAAAAAAGCGAAATATAAATCAAAACTAATACTCACGTGTTGCGAAATACGTCTTTCTGATGTTGAAATTTTACTCTACATTAACCCCTGTATGAATTAAATTTATTGAACAGTTCCTTATATATGATAATCGAGATGCATAATAGTTTCCTTAATTCCGCTTTATTACATGTAACACAAGTTTAACTCGGAATATTGTTATTTAGTTTAAGTGCTTATTATGCTCTGATTCAAAGAATAGTACATTTGTCTAGGTTTTTGTAGAATTTCTGCAATTTAATATTTAATGTACCTATCTACCTACCTAGTCCTTGTTACACCTGGAGGCAGATAGTGCAGGTACTAAAGATTTCCATCCCCTTTGTCTTGACTTGCAACTCTTTTTAATGTGTCCTTTCCAAAACAAAATCGATATTCTTTTTTTCATTTGGGGGGGGGGCATTTGTTTTATTTATATTATAGGACGTTACCAATACAAATTGTATTAAATTAGTTATAATGACATTTTACAACAACTAGCATAATTGACTTAGTCAAGAAAACTTAATATTGAAAGCACACGTTACTTGATAAATTTGATTTATACCTCCTCTTTTCCAACTGCTTAGAAAAAGGACAAGACACATTTTGTATATTGAAGTTGTATATTTTATTGATCATAATAAAGGTTTTGTTCAATTAAAAAAGGTAATGAATATATGCATTAAAAAAAATCCAACAAATATGGACAATTGGTTTTAACACATAAAAATTTCTTACATCCATTTATAATGAGACCAACAGAACACAAACTCTGTATTAACTACTGTTTGCCAAAACTCTTTGTTTTAAAGGTATATACCGTTTTCTGTATAAAAACATATTCAAAACCAAGAATTAAAGAGTTAAAATACATAGAGTATACGATGTAATATTTGTCTTACAATAAAACCTTCTAACCTTGCCAAAGGTGGGATCAATCCTCTACAGTTGAAAAGATCATGTATATTATAAAGCACATTTTTGAACAACATTTTCTCTATAACTAACATAACTGCCGTAACTCTAATTTACAATTTTAAGTAAACAAATAACGTCAACTTGGTCATATGTCTTATGTAATGAAGTACGACTTAGGAATTTAATATAATACTTTTTAAATAATCAATAATAAATTGATAAATTTTAAAATATGGTGTTTTTTCTTTGGAATGTGTTTTGAATAAAGCTGAATTGGGCATGTGAAGCTCTGACAAATGCAATCTCTAATAGTTGAACATAATTCAGTGAATACACCGGCATAAGAATTAACGTTTCAGTGTCTTTTAGATTTGACTTTACAAACGCAAGTCCCTTATTACGGTACGTGTTTGCAGGATAAAGAAACTGCATTGCTGAAGGGCCCCGAGTGCTGAGTATATGTCCAAGTTGAAAGCCCTTCATCAGTATTTTGTGCCGCTCATGGGTGAAAACATCTTCTAGAGAGACGTAAAGCAATGCTCAGTCAATCTTTCATACAACTCGTCTTGTGATGCACTCATAATAACTGTTTCAATTTCGATCTTTGAACATTACAAACTGCCTGAGAAAGACCTCTTTCTAATTGTTCTGGGGCATCAAACCCCTTTTTTAAAGCTAACACCAAGAATAGAGATGTCAAAAAAGGCTAATATTACAAGTATATTGCATATTGACTACACTACACATTTTCGTAATGATTTTATAATATGTCTGAAAGAAAGTATTCCGAATAAACTTTGGTACATCAATTTAATACAAAAACATGTACATTGAGTAATGGAGGACATCTTAATTAGTGATTTCGAGAGAAAAATCAACGATAGCAAAATCACTTCAGTGAGTAAATGAATAAAATTTATGCTATTAGAAAAATGGAGGAACCTTATGTGACCAAACGTCAAATTTGCTTTATTAAAAAATTCGTATAATTTAGCAATAATGATTACGAAATATTTAATTTTATTCTCAGGACGATCAATCACTTTCATCCCAAAATATCAAGATAGAAATTATACAGGCACGAATTAAAGATGCCAAGGAAAACAGTGGCAACTGAGGCTGTTTTCAACAGTCCTATGTTCTTTTTTATAGGTTTCCAAAAAATCGTTCATCGCTTGTTTTCCACACTGCAATGACAATCAAATTGCAATCAATCAGGATTAAAATATATGTGCAAAATTATGTAAGGCATCGAATAAGCATAAATATATATCTATAAAATTACCTTTATCAGAAAATCTTTGTCAGCCTCTTCCATGTTAAAATCGAGAGCCGTGATGTGTTTTGTGTTTATTCCGACCGTTCGGTCTACATCTGTGAACTGTCAAGTTAAAACAAGATAAATACTAAAGAGGAAGAACGTTATAATGTGATTGAGCTTAGATGTCTTTGAATGCAAACATATAACAATATATTGAAATACAACCCCACAAATAAGAAGTGTCAACAAAATAATGGTTACAAAGTCATATTTTCTTTTGTAGACAGAAGAGAGTACATGAAATTAGATTCCCACGAACCTGCAAAATTTATATTATCCACAAAAATTGGACCAAATGAATTAGTTAATGAAATGATTTCCTTGTGATTTTGTTACTAGAAAACGATGTAGACTTATATATGTTCACAAAATCATAATTTATCAGAGTGAAATGGAAATATATTACCTTCAGATTGATCCGGCTTGAATTTGTAATCATTGTACTTGTTAGGGAGCTGAAGAACTCTTTCGTTGTCCCAGAAGGTGTATAAGAGAAACCACTGTACCATTGATCAATGCTGTATCCCGTCCTCTTTGTAATGAACCGACTTATATCCGTGAATTCCAACTACACATGCAACATTAAAATAGACACTTTTATACTAAGTCTATTTAAAAGTAACCGTACAAAGTAAAAGATTTAACTTAAACAGAATATATAACTTTGAAAAGAAATAGTTCAGTAAACTATCACATCAGTTAATTATACGTTTTCACTTTCACTTTTGTTGTGTGTTAAATCCTTCCAAACATCTCCGGGAGTTGCTTTGGATCCAAATAAAGCCCCAAAAACATTTCCATTATGTTTTTTAAACTAAATCATATCGGACATGTTTTAAGTAAAGAAAACCACTCCATTCTGTAAGTTAAAATCTTTCAATTGCATTTTATTTGAAAATAATATATTTTTTTTTAAATTTCACTTCTACCTTTTGTAGTCCGTCAATGAAGGCTGACTTATTTAATTTTCCCTCCTTCTCCTTAGTCTCAACAAACTTAAAAGAAATTAGAAAATAATTTAGTGTTTCTCAATCACCTAAACACATCCTCAACCCCCTTCACACACACACGCACCCTCACACACATACCCTCACACCCTCACCCTTTCCGTAACATACACACACCCCCCCCACACACACACACTTAGAGAGAGAGAGAGAGAGAGAGAGAGAGTGTGTGTAAGTAATGTCCATGGATATATACCTCTAGAAAGAGGGTTAAGTTGTCTTCCATTGTTTCAATACTGCCTTTATTTAGGGACACAAATTTTCTAAAAAAAAATATTTTTTTCTTTTGATTTTGAACTTAAATTAATATGCAAAACTTGAAACTGGATATGGTTGAACCAAATTTAAACTTAAACTTGTACATGATAATGAAAAAGGTGAAGGTAATAGACAGTAGTCAATTGTCTGAATTCTTCCAACAGTAAAGAATTGTGAACTTATCAAAAACATGGACCCCTAAAACATCAAAGTTATGGTTGTTTGTTTAATTGTAAGTTTTTTACACCCCCTTAGAGATTCTTTCACTACTGTAATTAAGACACGTCACCATAAACATATGAAGGGCTTCAAATTTTGACCTTTACTTATCACTCAGGACCATTGAGTAGTGAGGGAAGACTTCATCGTGCCAACGCTTACCACAACACGAGCTACATTTATACTGCCAAAGAGGAACTCTAATACCCTTTTACAATGAAGCGCATTGAAGTGGTAAAATTTTCCGTTTGACTGGAACGTTTTGAGCTATCTTTGGAACGATGATCGTCATACAATGACACGCCCATTTCTTTAGAAAAGAAAAATCGGTCAGATGGTTCATTCGAATACCTGTAGACCAGGTATTCAATGCCAATTTTTCAACAAAAATAATTTATAGTGTTATAACTCCAATAAACATGATAAATTAATAATTATTGACAAATTCTTTGAAATACGTGCTTTACAGAAGCAGGAACTATGTAACTCTCTCTCTCTTAAAACTTTAAAAATCTCCATTTCGGTGTAACTTATGTTGTTTGTCAAGTCAAAAAACAAATATTTCTTATTCGTAAAGAAATCTGTTTCATCCAAACAGAAAATTTTAAAAGTCGTTGTTTTTCAACAAAAAGAATTTATAGGTGACCAATCATAAGACAAAAACAAGAAAGTTATCATCAAAAGATAAAAGTCTTGACGAAAGTTATCATCACTTGACGAGATAGTTATCTTGATTTGCATGCTATACTATATTGATAAATATGCCACCATACATCTGGAACATACAATGGACTCGGAAAAGTTTCGGAATCCGGTAGAGGTATAATCAAAACATCTACCAATGGACTTAAAGTTCAAAAAATATTTAAAACTGGGAGGTGGTTTTTAAAGAATTTCATATTTTAAAATTAAAATATATGTTGGGTTATTAAACTTATTAGCTGGAACACAATCACATTGTCATGGGGAATGGTTTTTTTTTTCATTTCAAGTTCATTGAAAACTATTACAAACAATATTTTGTTAAGTTTTGTTTACCTTAACCAAGTAATATGAAATTTACATGGTAAAATAACAAAAACAAATATATGCAATCTCTGCTTCTTTTCAAATTATATATCTATATGTACATATTAGTATTAGTTCTACCTTGAAAGCTTGGTATCAGAGCAAAGGCGTCGGAACCGGGAGGGGGCTTAGCCCCCCTCCCACTTTCTTGGTATGAAAATATAGACATTGAACTTTAGGGCATATGTATAGCCCCCCGACATTTTGAACAGTTATGTTGCAGTTTAGGTTCAAAAGGGGTATAAGTGTTAGTGTTTGAAAAAATGATATTGAAGGAAGTTCCACTTATGGAAGGAAGTCTCTCTCCCACCCCCCTCACAAGATAAGATGATAAGATTTTCTTGTTCAAAATACATTTTTTTCTGTTCAATGCTTAGTGTCTATTGTTTATTCAGTTGATTTCTTATCGGTATCCTAATGCATCTTGGTAGCTAGGCTTCTATAACTAAGATTAGCATGCTATGTACCTTTTAAGTTTGGAATCAATGTTGGCAAACTCTTTATCCAAAGATTTTTCTGAATCCGTCAAAGGTTCTGTTTCATTACTTCTTTCTTCAATTTCAGTTGTGTTTTGTTTTATAACTGATTGCCTTAAAAACTGACCAATTATTTTATTACCATGTGTTGCTATATATTGTTTTACAGTAATGTGTTTCCCAAATGAATTGTCTTCGATAAAGTTCACTTTCCTTGTCTCCAAACTACATTTATATTTTAAGACATAAAAAAGAAAAAAAGAGATACATTAAAATAGTCAAAATAAGATTTAAATGTACAATTAATTAATTAATTAAAGGTTCATTATTTGTGTTTTGTTTTATTACTGATTGCCTTTTAAAAAATGAAATAAACGATTACACTACTAGTATGTCTTACCAATACAAAGCCAAGTGTTTTACACAGGGGACCGTCTTTATCAGCTTTAAACCTTTCTTTGTAAATATCTGACTTCGATGCAATATTTGTCAACTTTCTAAAGAAGGAATGTTCAGGTTTCATTGAAAGCCACCAGCCTGCAACATTTCAAACATGTTTAGATCATTCTCAAGCTTATTGAATGCATAACCTACAACCCGTCGTATATATGAAATTAGAACAGGATGTGTTTGTGATACACGTATGCCCCCAATATATCATGAAGAAAAAAAATTTCCAAAATGCAAGTCTAGCTTCAAGATCAAGAGTTCAAAACTGTTTTACCCAAAGAAAGATCTCGTCACAAGGAATACACCTTTGAAATATAAAAGCCCGAGCATCGACAAAAGTCATACCCAAGGAAAGGTCTTGACACAAGAAACACTCTTGTATGTTGTGAAAGTCTAGATCTAATCATTCAAACGTTATGGTCAAAGTCATGGTTAAGGACAAATCATAACTAGAGGCCCATGGGCCACATCGCTCACCTGAGAAACTTTGGCCATGCTGTTCTTTAACAGATTTCCCCCCTTTGTTATACCAATTGTGACCACGCCCTACCCCCAGGGGTCATGATTTGGACAATCTAGAATCTACACTACCCCATAATGCTTTCACATAAGTTTTAGCTTTTCTTGCCCAATGGTTCTTTAGGAGAAGATTTTCAAAGATTTTTCCTTATATATTTCAATGTAAAATTGGATTCCCCATTATGGCCCGCCCTTCCCCTAGGGGTCATGATTTGGACAATTTAGAAATTACATTATTCCAGGATCCTTCCACATAAGTTTCAGCTTTTTTGCCCAGTGGTTCTTGAGAAGAAGATTTTAAAGTTTTTTCCTATATATTTCTATGTAAAACTTGGATTCCCTATTGTGGCCCCGCCCTACCCCCGGGGGTAATGATTTGAACAATTTAGAATCTACATTATTCCAGCATATTTGCATATAAGTTTCAACTTTTTGGCTTAGTGATTCTTGAGAAGAAGATTTTTAAAAGTTTTTTCCTATATATTTCTATGTAAAACTTGGATTCTCTATTGTGGCCCTGCCCTACCCCCGGGGGTCATGATTTGAACAATTTAATATCTACATTACTCAAGGATGTTTCCACATAAGTTTCAGCTTTTCTGGCCTATTGGTTCTTGAGAAGAAGATTTTTTTTCCTATATATTTCTAATTTCCTATTGTGGCCACCCTATTTTTGTATTTTTGAACAATTTAGAATCTACATTATTCCAGCATGTTTGCATATGAAATTTTTTTTTTGGGTGACTTGGCCCTATATATTTTAACAATTTAAATTCCCCTTCACCATATATTTCTTTGAAAACTTGGATTCCCTAAGTTTTGATTAAAATTTTCAGCTTTTCTGGCCTAGTGGTTCTTGACACCCTATTCCTGAAGAAGGGGACTTGAAAATGTTACCAAAGTTTTGCACTATGTTTGGTTAAAACGGACGGAAGTTGAAAATGTTAAAACTACACACACGGACGGACGGACAGCTAGACAGACAGCTAGACGGACGGACGGACGGACGGACGACGGACAACGGGCGATCAGAAAAGCTCACTTGAACTTAAGCATATTCATACTCAAGGAAAGGTCTTGCCAAAAAAAGAAATACACATGCGATGTAGCTCAAACACCAACCGTTCCAAATTGAATGCCAATGTGAAAAGTGGAGAAAATTTTCCAAAAACTGTTCAAATTTCTAGGTAAAGAGGTTAATATATTGGTACAAAGAAAGTTCTTATCAGAACAAATACATGTAGAATATGAAAGTCAATATGAAAGACAAACAGGCAGACACTTTAGGCACCAAATCTTCGGGATCATAAAATTAATACATGAAAGGTTTACCATCAAAGCAGAAGACTGGATAGTTGCACAGCAATCCTCCATCAACATATGCTGCTTCCCTACCAGAACAAACGTTTATCATCCGTACTTCTTCAAAAACCACTGAGAAATATGAAAAAAGAAGCCAGTTTATAGTGATTAGTAAGTAAGTAAATATTTTATTATAGTTACATGTGTATAGTTTTCCACAACAAATAGATACAATATTAACGTATATACATTGCATCCGGCCCATTGGACCTACTCGTATATGTCACTTTAATATATGTACAGTATTTCCATAATCATTTAAAGATAGCGCGCATGGTTGATATTAATTTGATTAATATAGATATTTTTATCTTAGTGGAAAACATAAATTTAAAAATTTGGCAATTTGTCTCTGATGAGTTTTCATTAGTGTTTGAATTTTAAACTGGAGCTACATTTCTATTTAAATTAACATTATGAAATAAGGTGTTGCAAAAAATATAGTGAGTATTTCATATATGCAATGGCCCTTGAGACTCTGAGTCTATAATAATTCATTAAATTATCAAATACTAGTACCTGGAATGGACATAGACATTCTGATAGCTTGCCTGATCTCCATATCTGGTGTTGTCTTCACGTGACAGTATTCCTCTATCTGTGTGCTGATGTTGGTCACAACTATGCACAACTCTTTATATTTTTTTTCATGTTCATACAACTACAATTATGTTTTTAAACAAATTGGAATTTACTCGTGGGTAAATCATGAGTTCGAATAAAGTAGGAGATAAACACAAGACCAATAAAACTAATAACAGTTTCTCATTGGCAATATATAATGTTAGAAAACACCATTATATCATACATTAAATCGTTTTCTTTAATTAATTTTAACAAACTAAACATCCTACCTCCTTAAACGTTACTGTCTCCTTGAAACGAAGCTCCTTAAATCGATTTCCTATCCATGTTTTGAATTTTTTCCCAGTATACATTCCAAATGAGGACTTCCTGCACGAAGACGACTGGCATAGCAGATTGGTGATACCACAACATGTGAGAAAGTAGGACTTAATGCGACCCATACAGCCTCGGTAACAAGAGCAGCAGCAGGAGAAAACACAGCAACAAGCATCCGTACAGGTACATAATCCACAGCAACAATCTGAATCAAAATAGCATAAAGCTATTAAAGAGTGATGTTGTGAAAAATATAGATACCGCAAGCTTTGTATAAGGAGATGTAGCGTGATTAAGAGGGATTTAACTTGTTCTGTTTAGATCTTTTAAGGTAAAAATAGAAAAAGGGCCGGAAAAAAATTGTTGTCGTTGCTGAGCGCCTCGTCAACATCAATATTTACATCGATAATGTATTTGGTCATATGATCATTATCAAATATTTAAGTTAAATTTTAGAAATTTACTTTCCTTCATTTTCAAAATATTTTTAGAACTTGAGATAGGATACCATATTAATACCTTTCAGTAAATCATCAAAGTTAGTCTTCATTAACTGTTGAATTTTTTGCACATCGCATCCCATTGCAAGAAGCGCAGCAACAATGGATCCGGCACTGGTTCCTGCAAATCTCTTAACGTAGCTTAGTATATTTTTCTCCTTTAGAACCTGTTAGAAAGAAATTCTTCTAGTATTTAAGTGTTTCAACTGACGCATAAGCATTTCGTTTTGTATTGCCTGTTTGTTTTTGTTCGACATCTGAGAAGATCAACAAAGTTAACAAGAAATGGATTCGATTGAAGCAAAGATTACTAGTGTCAAAACGTTTCATTTACCTCGATAACACCACCATATGCAACACCTTTCGCCCCTCCTCCACTGAAGACGAGGTTTTCAATTGCCTTTACTAAAAGTAAAGAAATTCTTAATGAGATAAGTTTAATTGAATTTGATTAGAAAAAAGCCCTACATATCTACAAGATTTCGCACATTACCATCAAAAACCTTTTGTCCTTCAGTCTCCATATTATCACTACCAACACCTTTCTGTCCTTCAGTCTCCATATTATCACCACCAACACCCTTCTGTCCTTCAGTCTCCATATTATCACCACCAACACCCTTTTGTCCTTCAGTCTCCATGTTATCACCACCAACACCCTTCTGTCCTTCAGTCCTCATGTTATCACCACCAACACCCTTCTGTCCTTCAGTCCTCATGTTATCACCACCAACATCCTTCTGTCCTTCAGTCTCCATATTATCACCACCAACACCCTTCTGTTCTTCAGTCTTCATGTTATCACCACAAACACCCTTTTGTTCTTCAGTCTCCATGTTTAATAATCCTGCAATATTTCTAAAACGAAGAAGACTCACCGGCTATAACGCTAGATTGGAGGTTGAGGTCATATGTGACATCAGATGAAAGTCTCTAAGCGGCAATTAACAATACAAATGTTGAAGCAGAGCAAACGCGGACCTCTTAATCATCAGAGATGTGATCAGGTTCCATGGAGGAGTGAACATCCTCTGCCGAACGATAACACCCGCTGTGTGCTCCTTGTCATGATTGGGGAAAAACGGAAAAGGGAAAATCCGTTGACAATTCAGTGTGTTAATAATGCCCTAACAATTAGTATGAGAAACGTTAACCAGCATTTGACTAAATAAAAAATTTAATTTGCCGGCAAGATCATTGTATCGAACTAACGAATTGACGAGTCTGCTAATATTCTTGTTTCATCAACTTGTTTGTCAATAACTTACTTCGTTTTAGAACTTGTTTATACGTAGAATATGCATTTGTGTATCGAATCAACTGCGAGACATAAACCCCGTATGCATGCGATAAAGATATGTACATGTACTAGTACTGCTGCATAAGTAAGGGAAATTGACGATTAAAAAGTTAAAGCCATCATGTATATCATTAAAACTGAAACTATAGTTAAAAAATAACTTCTTTTTCTAGTAAAATATTTTAAAATAAAAAAATATGTGTCAGTCAAATAAAATGAATTCTTCCTTACTTCCCCACCTTCTTCCTCATGGTCTGTCCGAAAAAAGTCTTGTTATTTGTCCAATCGAAAATAAAGTTCTTTGTCCATACTGCAGAACAAATTATATTATGAATGTTAATAGAATATATAGGTATGCAGTACATGGAAAGAAAACAAAATGAGTGAAAAACAGCATATGATTTGTTTTATTGCCTTGCTGTAATATCACTATCACAATATAGAGTGTAAACTTATCTATTTATCATAGATTATTTAATCAATGCAGGGAAGGGATATTCGCTTACAAACATGTTAACTCTGCCAGCATTCTCAAGCCAGGCATCTTTAGTCCAGTGTTGTCATTGTTTTGATGCTTTTTTATGGTGACCATTTTATGTTTATAAAAGATTTGGTTGATTATCGTTTATTTTGAATAGTTTTAGACTTGTTATTATTTAAGAGGCCTGCAGATTTGAATTGTTGGCTGTTGACACCTTATATGATTAAGAGGAGTGTTTAAATTGTTTAAAAAATGCTTATTCAATATCATAAATGAAAGAAAATGTACGGCTATCAATGTCGTGGTAATTTAATATAACGGTACTGGTAATACTTTCTGTACTGCAAACATGGTTGAAATTATGCATACTTTGTTTAATTGACAAAAAATACCAAATCATAATTATTCTACGTACTATGTGTATTCCTGTCCCATAATAAGACGAGGCGAAAACTTCGTGTAAAGAAATGTGTTAAACATTCCGCCATCGATATCCCGTAATGAGACGCAGAAATTTAACTGCCACACCCAGTGTTACATGTATCAAGTTTGAAGCTTAAATGACTTAATTACCCATATAAACTAATTAACAAGGTTCAAATGAAGCTAAATTCTATCCTTATACTTCAAAAACATTTAAGGTACAGTAAAACTCGGTTATAGCGAACACACTTATAATGATTTGAAAAATGATTTTCATTCCCTGTTACTTTATTATGCATTGTTAACATAACGTACATATATGAATTCCGCTTGTAACAAAGCAAAACCAGTTATACTTGGCACTTTGTGCTGAAATGTGAAAGAAACTCTGTGGATCAATTTGAAAAAAAAATATTGTCTAGAATCGAGATAATACTAAAAGTGAGGAGGAGTTTTTGAGAAAAAGAACACTTTTGTAATTATTTTGGGGTTCTCTCCCTTCCGTAAAACAATTTTCTAAGGTAATAAGTCTTAACATGTGAAACATTTTTATGTTAACCCACCTTGTTGATCTTTTCTTCCATTCGAGGCCGCCACCCGACATAACGCATGACTGCCACCCCGAATATAGCGTTCTACACGGTGAGTCTTGCAAAATCAAGTTCGGAATGTTTTTAACAACTGTGCCACATTTTTTCCATGAATTAAAAATCCGTGATATATAGTGCATAACAAACATGTACCTATTTAAAGGTAAAGTTCTGCGTATTTTGTGAAAGAGAAAAATGAATGTCATGGTTGTTCTTGGAAATTTATGACTGATCTTTTCTCTATGGGTTTTTCCTCAATTAATTTGAAACTTCATTCATTCATTCCATCTTTATTTCCTCTTTTCAGAGCTTTTACAACTCATATAGTTTACATGTTAAAGATCATGTTATGTTAGAAACTACGGAAGCCCATTAGTGCCAACCTGTATATATAAAGGAAAAGCGGTATATAAAAGCAAACCTCTATATATAAAGGAAATGCGATATATATAAAGAAAACCTCGAGATATATATATATATATCTATCTATCTATCTATCTATCTATCTATCTATCTATATATATATATATATATATATATATATATATATATATATGTGTGTGTGTGTGTGTGTGTGTGTGTGTGTGTGTGTGTGTGTGTGAGAGAGAGAGAGAGGGTGTGTGTATGTGTGTGTGTGTAAAGGAAATGCGTTATATATAAAGAAAACCTCGATATATATAAAGGAAATGCGATATATGTATCACCGTGGCTTGGGGACTATGGTGATAACAAATATTGCTAAACCTGAAAAACAGGACAGGAGACAGTCTTAAAATTAAAGCTGTTTATTCGAGGTTGTCCGTCGCAAAAGTGATCGGACAAAAACCCGATAGCGTCCCCTGTCCAGGTGTTGAGTTATTCTTGCCACTAATTGTTACAAAAGGGCGTTAATCTAAAAGGACTCATACTCGACATCAAACGAAAGATTAACAATAGGGTTTTACGGCAAAATACGATTTAAGTAATTAAAAAAACAAAGTTCCATTTGCGGAAAACTAAGAAAAGCCTAGATTTTACACGAAAGGATGACACTAATTGATTTCACAACTTTTCTCAAGAAAACTGACATATGGCCTCAAGTTATTATTTCTTCTAAATCCTAAGCCGTGAAATTTATTGCAGTAAATAAAAATACTAACTGGTAAATAAAATTAATGAAATAAAATAATTTGAAATTGATAATAAATTTAAACTAAATTTATACTTAAAATAGAAAATATATCGGAGGGTCAATTTTACACTATGATAATTCCCTCTTGGTCAGAAAAATCTTTGTCCTCAAAGATAAAATGAAAATTACCCTACAATAGTGGCAAGTTTGTAGATATTAAAAATTATGTATCACTAAAAAAAATTGAACAAATACTAGTATATATAAACAAAACAAATGTTTGAAATCTAAATGGGATTCAAAAAAAATTATTCACATTAATGTATGTACAAAGCATGTGGTAGATATACCAACTGAACAACTCAAAACATAATGTATCTCACTCACACACTTACAAGTAAGTCATGCCCAAAAGGAAAAAATCTTACAGTATTTGAAAATAGTTGTGATGTGACAAAAGAAAATATGCTGTGTAGGGATGCTTCAGAATGTTACGAATTTTCCAAGCTGTAAAAGGTGATATTAAAATGGTAGTTGGTACGTCCATTGAGCGGTTAGTATGTTTGTTAGTGACCGAGAAGTTAGTGCACTGAATGTGTAGGTAATGGAGATCAAAATACGAGGTGGTTATATTCACTGACGAAATGTCCTCAGGGGTCTGTATTGTCCAATTATGTGGACACAGCGGTAGTGTCACCAGCGTAAAGAGTTCACATGTTGGTCCAGTAGTGAGTTCCAAATGGAGGGCTGTTCTGTGCGAACGTTGGAATTTTCGAAAGAGGTGAGCGATGCATGCCAATACGAAGAATGTTGTCAATATGGATAGGGAAACATTTGGCCAAGGAGTGGTGAACGAGGCATAAATGTGCTCATTTATGCTAGGCGGTGGTGTGTTCTGTTGTGCCTCATGGTAGATGAATGATAAGGTTGGTTTAAGTGTGGAAGCCGTTGTAGAGTGGGCCTGATGTAGCAGCAACACTGGAAGCAGGACAGTTCGAATTTTGTAACAAGACCAGATGCTGAATATGAAGCCAAAGAATGCAACGGATGTTGCAATGATGGCTAAAATACCACTTGTGTCTGGCCATTTGTCGACTGCAAATTCCACCTGGCCTGCAATCATAGATTCTGCAAGGTTATTAAACACTTTACCATCACGTCGAACAGCTTTTGCAATACGCTTGAAGCTTAGATGTTGTTGTTTGTCGTTGGCCAAATACTGGGAAAATGAATGGTTGAAGATTTGGAAATTTGGCAATTTGATGTGAACGAATTCTTCAAAGATGGTGTCTCCAAATATAGATGAGTGGGCATCCTTGTCAAAGAACTGCTGGAGCAGGGCTAGATTAATTGGGTGGAGGATGGTAACCTTATCAGTGTTGTTGTTGCATTTTCCCAAACGTGGAGGCAAATACAAGTCATTGCTTGTTACTGAACAAAGGCATGGTATCTTCACAACGCAAAAAGGACAGCCCTTGAGAATTCGTTGACCATTTGCGCAATCTAATGCAATCATTGTTGTTCGGTACAGCAGTAGATGCGAGGGTGACAGTTCGTACATGGCAGTGGGAAGCATGTTAGTCAAGAAACGAAAGTCACATATTTTGTTTACTGCTTCTTTGTGATTGAAGAAGACTGCTGACAAACAATTAGGAGATGCCGAGGCTGTCAGTGCAATGTTGAAATGGCAATAGAGAGTTGTTGATCCCTTGCACTGTGCCAACTGTTGTGACGTAATGGTGGCATAATGTTGATTGTCCTCTGTATTCAAAAAGTAGGGTGGCATGTTCATAAGCTGAGTAGCATGATTGGAACTCGAGTTGACAGGTACTGGATAAGTAATCACCTTGTACACTGAAATAGGTAGGTGGAAGGAGGATATTGGTATTTTCACGGTCAGGTATAAATGAGAATGTTGTCTGGTAAACAGGAATTCCCCAAAGGAGTAATAAAACAGTGGGTCCTTGTTGGAAACTTGAAATTGTGGGAATTTCTCTGTGATGATGTTTTGGACTTGGTTCAAAGATGACTTTAAAACATGTGGTGACAACAGGAATGGAGATAGCTTGCCTTTCACCAAGTCATGTATTGCTAATTTGATATGTTCACGCTCCTTTTCCAACTGTGCTGAGACATTAGTCTGTTTGATTATGAGTTGGCTCATGATGAGGAACTCGTGATCCAGGGCATCCATTGATGCCTGTGCTAAATTGGAAATAGCAACAGCATCCTGATGATTCTTTTGTACAGCTGCTAGGACGTTGGTAAATCTTTTGTCGACTGCGTTAATAAAAGATGATAGATGTTGATCCTGATGGGCCATGGCTCTTGCGAGTTTTACATTATTGTTGTTCAATACTTGCATGTGTCGTTGGAGAGTAGCAATATCGTCAGACGTTGCAGTTCCAAAAAGTGATTTCGAAATTTCTCCAACAAAATCAAAAAGTCCTCTTTTTGATCTCGAAGATCCAATGTATTTCTTATCTGCAGGAAGTTCTCTTGTTGGGATAAGCTCATGGATATGATGCACAGTTGAGTTTACACTAGCCATACACTGCATTCGTAAAGAGTTTAGTGATTTGACAATGTGGCCGGCCGTTTTACAATGAGGCATAGTGCAATACAACTCAGGCAGGTGAATCTTCTTTGGCAGTGGTATCTGGAATGTGTGTAACCAATGCTCCTGGCCAAGGTACAGGTCGTTCGTCTTTTCAAAGACAACTCCATAGTTGATTCTCTGGATGTAGTGGCTTGAAGAATCTATTGCACACACTGAGGTGAGACAGAGGCAACTGATGATAAACATAGTAGTGTTATGAGACGGTCCAAAGCCCTTTTTCTGTCCATGGTAGTAGTTATTCCGTCCATGGTACTTTCCTTGTCCACGACACACTAAAAGAAGGAAAGAAGGTAGGGTAAAGAGTGTGCACAGTGTACAGTTATGTCAGTATCAGTAGGTGCCATTACTGAGAAGCACTAAATTAATAATTTTGAGAAATCATTAAAATTTTAACATAAACTTATACAGGGTGCACTAGAGAGGGGTTTAAGGACAAGAAAGGTTAAGTGGAGTGGACAGGAAAGGTTCGGAATTTAGTAAAAACATGATCTGGTCCTCCGTCTACGCTTGCGCGCCCGTCCCATCTGAGTCCTGGTAATGTGATACTCCCGGATAATTTCATCGTTGATGTGTTCTTCCGGTTCTCAGGTTTTAACACTGCTTCCTTGCCATTTTACTAGGAAGTATTTCTTTCCATTGACAAGTTTGTATTGCATCAGTTTTTCAACATATTCTTGACTATCGTTTGTTGATTGGTCAGCATCCACTTGTTCCTCTGTGTTTTGCATTGTTTGCTGAGTTTGAGGGTTCTGAGGTAAATGCTGATCTTCCGTTTGAGGTTCTGCCAAGTTAGGAGTTGTGGGCTGATCATTTGTAGTTTGTGCATCATTACGATGTGGTTCAGTGTGAGGTTCCACTGGAGGTTGAGCTCTTTCCTGCTCCTCATCTTCAATTGGTTGTGAGTTGTGTTGCTGTGGTGGCAGATGAGAATCATCTATAGGATCCGTTAAAGGTGGCGGATCAAGTACTTTGCGAAAATCTGGATTCTCAAAGTGTTTCAGTCTATTAGCATGGATCCGAGATTTCACTACCGCGCGCGCGCGCGCGCGCGCGCGCGCGCGCGCGCGCGCGCGCGCGCGCGCGCGCGCGCGCGCGCGCGCGCGCGCGCGCGCGCGCGCGCGCGCGCGCGCGCGCGCGCGCGCGCGCGCGCGCGCGCGCGCGCGCGCGCGCGCGCGCGCGCGCGCGCGCGCGCGCGCGCGCGCGCGCGCGTTGTTATTAGAGCATTTCCGGAGACTGTATGTGTTATTTGGACATTCAGCAGTGATGTAATAGTGATGTCCCATGGATTATGTAGTTTAGGTGAAAGTCCCTTCGGTACATGGGGTTTATGCAGCAAGACACTTTGTCCAACAGAGAAGTTAGGTTCCTTCGAGGTCTTGTCGTATTGCTCTTTTTGCTTTTGACGAGCATGCTGAATGTTCTCAGTTGCAATCTCACGCACTAATTTAAGGTATTTCATCAGGTTGGTAACATGCGTTTTGGCATCCTGATTCATTCCGTCCTTTGGTATAAGAGATGTGTCAAATGGTAGGTACATTTCTTTTCCGAAGAGAATTTGGTATGGAGCAAGATCCGAGGATTGGGTGGAGGGACTCATTCGGATCGCCATCAGGATACCAGGTAAAATGTCATGCCAATTCGTTTGATGCTGGTTCACGCAAGTACGTAGACATTGTGCGAGGGTACTGTTCATCCGTTCACAAGTAGCGTTTGTTTGGGGATGATATGAGCTGGTAA
Organism: Saccostrea cuccullata; assembly: GCF_032062105.1. Classification (NCBI taxonomy): domain Eukaryota; kingdom Metazoa; phylum Mollusca; class Bivalvia; order Ostreida; family Ostreidae; genus Saccostrea; species Saccostrea cuccullata. The sequence continues at coordinate 7,902 of NW_026929296.1, read as the reverse complement.
AATGTCTTGTCACTTGGAAAATCTGGCAGACTGCTGTAACAAGTTTGCTCATGAAGTTTTGTCCTCGGTCGGTGACAATGGTATATGGCGCACCATAGCGACAGAAAATTTCCTTGAAGAGTACTTTGGGTATCTCAGTGGAATCTTGGGTTCTCAATGGAAAGGCCTCTGGCCATATGCTGAAAGACTCCGCAATTAAAAGTATGTATTTATGTCCTTCTGTTGTTTTGGTGAGTGGGCCAAGGATGTCCATGTGGATTCGAGAAAATGTGTCTTCAATAGGCATTGGTGTCAATGGCGCTGGAGCATGATGTGTTGGTCTTTTTGACAATTGACATTCTTTGCAGGATCTCACATAATCTGCTATATTTTGATACATAGCAGGCCAATAATATTTCAACTGGATGGCACGGTATGTACGTTCAAATCCAAGATGTGCACCTCCTGCAAGACTGTCATGGTATGAGCGTATAACATCTTCTCGGAGACAACGAGGAACTGCCAGTTGTTTGAGGTGATTGTTTGGATGACGTGCCCTTTTGGATCTTGGTTGGTAATAATGGTAAAGAACACCACCAAGAAAAACATAGAAATTGGATTCACTGAGTACTCTATCTCTGCATTTCTTGTCCTCTGGTAGATCCTTATTTGAAAAGTAGTCATACAAGGCTTTGAAATCTAGACAGCTCTTTTGAAGATCACCAATAGAAGTTGTGTCCACAGGGTAAATTGTCTCTGTTTCCATGGTTTTAGGGAATGGTCGCTGATGGTCGGCATAGAAAAATGTTGCTTGTGTACCTTTTTCTTCGCTTTTACTGGGGTGAAACACTGCACATCCGGTGATGGGATAATGTCTTCTGGGTCCTCCACTGTAACTGTTGTCTCAGGATATGGACGGCGGGACAAAGCATCAGCTACTTCATTTTTCTTTCCAGCTTTGAATAGTATTTCATAGGAATATCCTTGAAGTAGTACTGCCCATCGAGCTAAGCGACCTGTTGACTGCTTTACATTTTGTAGCCATTTGAGTGCTGCATGGTCTGTAAAGATTTTAAAGGGTTTTCCTGCTAAGTAAACATGAAAAGTCTTTATTCCCTCAATGATGGCTAGTCCTTCACGTTCAGATATAGGATACTTCCTCTCATGTTTGTTTAATGATCGTCCACCGTATGCGATGACTCGGTCCTTCCATGAATGTCACGTTGTCCAAGGATATAGCCTATAGCTGTGCCAGATGCATCTGTTGTTAGGGAGAATGGACGTGTATGGTCTGGATAGGCCAAGACAGGTGGTGTTGTTAACAAGGTTTTTAGCTTTTCAAAGGCAACTTGGCAATTTTGAGTCCATGTAAATTCCTTATCTTTGGACAACAAAGCTGATAGTGAGCTGGTGATTTTGCTGTAACCTTTCACAAATCTCCGGTAATAATTACATAGTCCTAGGAATGATCTTAGTTCCTTTTGGTTCTTTGGAGTAGGAAAAGATTGAACAGCGTCTGTTTTTGACAAATCCACTTTTATGCCATCTTTTGTCAAAATATGTCCAAGGTATTTCACTTCTGGTAGTGCAAAATAGCATTTGCTGGGTTTAAGTGTTAGGCCGGCTGATTGGAGGCGACTGAAGATTTCATCTAGGTGTTTTAAATGATCTGTGAAGGAATTGGAAAAGACGAGGATGTCGTCCACATAAACGAGGCAAGTTTTCCAATTAAGTCCACGAAGAACATGGGTCATCAGTGCCTGGAAGCTGGCAGGTGCGTTTACTAAACCGAATGGCATTCTCTTCCATTGGTACACACCAGTAGGGGTAACAAATTCTGACTTATGCTTGGTCTCATCATCCATGGGTATTTGCCAGAATCCTGAAGCAAGGTCCAATGTTGAGAAGAATTGTGTCAAACACGTCCTCTAGTCTAGGCAGGGGGAAGGTAAACTGCTTGGTGACAGCGTTGAGTTTACGGTAATCCACAGCAAACCGTAGCTGGCCATTTTTCTTCTTCACCATTACTACAGGGCTCTGCCACATGGAGTCTGATTCTTCAATAATATCTGAATGTAACATTTCTTGTAGTTGGCGATTCATTTCCGCATTTGTTTGGGGTGATTGTCTGTAAAACCGTTGTCTAATTGGTAAGGCATCACCTGTTTCTATGCGATGTGGTTGGGTTTTGGCTTGACCTAGTTCTTGAAGATTTGTGGCGAAAACAGATCTGTGTTTGTTTAAGAATGTTAAGAGTAACTGTTTCTGATCTTCTCGTAGGTCTGCATGATCTAGGCTGATGTTGATTGGTTCTTGAACAGTATTTCCTGTTGACACTTTCTTTTCACTCGGGGTATCCATGGTGAACACTGTGTCAGGGTCAACAATCGTTGCAGTTGCAATCACAGTAGTTTCTTTGAGTCTGATGGTTTTGTTAGTTGGATTCATAATTTGAATGAAGGCTTTGTTGTTTTTAGTGTCCACAATTGACTTTGCACCAGCGAGTTTCAGGGATGGTAGTTTTGCAATGGGTTCCAATAGTACACAGGAATTTTTAGGCACATTTGACACAAACACTTGTAGTGAAGTCACAGAATGTTTTGGTAAGATTGTGTATCTGTACACTTTTGCACATCCTGTATTGGTATCAATGGCATATGTTGTACTTTCAGAGTCACGCACGTAAAGAGTATTGTTTTCTGTGTTGAAAATTCCATCGTTGGCTTGTAAGAAATCCAGTCCAAGAATAAGTGGTTGATGAAATGATCTGAAGACATGGAATTTCTGGGGTATAATTGGTCCATTGAATGACACTGGGAGGGTTATGGCACCAAGGCTAGCATGTCGTTCACCACCGACTGCGACAGCATCTCTAATGTCATAATTAAATTGACACTTCTAGCTGATGTTGTTGCTTTTGTTTTAGCTGAATCGTTTTTGTTTTAGCTGAATCGTGTTTTCGACGTTTGTTAGCACTACTAGGCAAAGAAGGGTTAGTTGTTGCTTGCTGTTTTGAGAAATTAGCTTTTTGAATTTTGTTAGCACTAGACAAAGATTTGTTAGTTGAAGGTTTGTGGTTAACTGAGGATGCTGGGGAAGTTGATTGATGTTTAGTAACATGTTGCCTATCCTTTTTGGGGACAGGCACAAATCCCTATCTCTTAGTATTAGTGTTTTGTTTAGTAGAAGGTGTTTGTCTATTAGCTTGTGCTTTAGGTTTTGTGCAAACTGAGCTGTAGTGATGAAATTTGTTACAATTACTGCACTGAGAGTTAAAGGCAGGGCATTTTTTTCTATCTGGGCATGACTTACCACCACAACCACTGCAGTTCTGACTTCCACCCACACACTCTCTTCTTTCATCTTGGTGACGTCGGGGGGTCTGGTCACGTTGGTTCCAGTTCCTCGGTTCTTGGGAGTCGTGGGGTCTGGACTTTCTGGACCGGTCCTCATTGTGGTAATGTTGACTTGGCTCACGCTCTCTCGAACTGTCACGGTAACTGGAACGGTCTCTAGACTGATCTCTGTAACGGTCTCTGGACTGATCTCTGTAACGGTCTCTAGACTGATCTCTGTAACGGTCTCTGGACTGATCTCTGTAACGGTCTCTTGACTGATCTCTGTAACGGTCCCGCGAATGATCTCTGTAGTGTGCGTTGTGACCATGGTGACGTTCTCTGGAATGATCCTGATAATGGTCACATCGAGGTGGAGCTCTGTGGTGATCGCAATAAGAATGCGCATGGTTATCTCCTGGGCATTCCTCCCGGTAGGAATAACTAGGTCTTTCCTGGAGTTGATCAGCTAAGGCACTGATTTGCGCAGTAACTGTCTGTTCGATATGCGAGTTAATGGATTTAGTCAATTCACTAAAATCGAAGGATGAATTGTTCGTCACAAATGACACTTGTTGATCACAACCAAGTTCTAACTGAACTAGGGAAATGTCTCTGCGAAGAGCTTGAAAAGTTTGGGGTTCTCTGGCAAGAACCCTTCCTCTGATGTTGTTTATCAAGCCATTGGCGATGAACTGCACCTTGTAGGCTTCATCGAGGTCATGGTGTGCCAGAGCAAGGCGCTCAGCTCTTTCAAGGTACTTTTCGCAGGTTTCTCCGGACTCTTGCTTAATTCCAAGCATGGTCATTTTGTATGATGCTGGCTTGTAGCGTTCACTTAACAGGTCTTTGAATGCTTGCAGAGTCTGGTATTGAGTGGGATTTAGGGTCTGGAACAAGGTTCCTGCACTCCCGTCCAGCAAGCAGGGAATATATTCCAACACTGCATTGTCTGTCAGCTTATTGAATTTCTGCCATGCAGTTAATTTCGAAAGCCAGATGCATGGCGACTCACTTCCGTTGAACTTGTTTGGTTGAGAAGTTGCCATAATTGTTGGTTGAAGAGTTAAATGTTCTTCTTGTATGTTGTTTTGAGAGAGTTCAACACTGAGATGAGGATTCAAAGATTCCTCAGAAGATTCTGATGAAATGTTGAGATGATGGTCAACTTCTTCCTCAGAAGGTTGAGTTGATGATTGCGTTACATGTAGGTCATCACTCACTTGTTGATCATTTGTTTCCTCGGTTGAATAGTATGCCCCTGTTTCTGTAGGAATTCCAGCAGAGTTGTCTGAAGTAGTTGTCAGTTGATGCTGGGACTCAGCGACAGTAGATTCTGTACCTGTAGATTCTTGTCCTGTCTCTGATATCTTTGATGGAGTAACGAAGCTTGGGCTCCGTGGCCTCAGGTTGTAGTTAAGTGGTCTATTCTCTTTCATCCGGGGCTATTAAGATGTCTGCACCAACTTATCACCGTGGCTTGGGGACTATGGTGATAACAAATATTGCTAAACCTGAAAAACAGGACAGGAGACAGTCTTAAAATTAAAGCTGTTTATTCGAGGTTGTCCGTCGCAAAAGTGATCGGACAAAAACCCGATAGCGTCCCCTGTCCAGGTGTTGAGTTATTCTTGAATCAAAAGGGCAATAATCCAAAAGGACTCATTCTTGACATCAAACGGATTAACAATAGGGCTTTACGGCAAAATATGATTTAAGTAATTAAGAATACAAAGTTCCATTTGCGGAAAACTAAGAAAAGCACAGATTTTACACGAAAGGATGACACTAATTGATTTCACAACTTCCTCAAGTTATTATTTCTACTAAATCCTAAGCCATGAAATTTATTGCAGTAAATTAAAAATACTAACTGGTAAATAAAATTAATGAAATAAAATAATTTGAAATTGATAATAAATTTAAACTAAATTTATACTAAAAATAGAAATATATCAGAGGGTCAATTTTACACTATGATATATGTAAACAAAACTTCGATATATATAAAGAGAAAAATTTCTCTGACCTTTAACATGTTTAATGACCTACATTACAACAGAGACTTCGCCAACATATGATTAGCAGCTCCCGGTCCAATGTTTTGATTGCAATCAGTTGATGTGGCTGTTTCAGGATGGTATTCAGCGTGTTGTGTTTTCTTCATTTGTGTATCTCGAAAATTATGACGATTAAAACTAAAGCTAAAACACTGCTGTTCTTCTTTCATTTCAGACAGGTTGTGCAGAATTACACCAATGAGAGACTTTTCTGCTTAAAATGTATATACATAGCACATGTTGGGGGTCTTTTTCAATCAAATCGATTTTATTTACGACGGGGAAAAATAATCCGAAGTTTAATTATGTAAGTGTGCATGCGCTTACTCATTTCTTTTTATTTATTCACAAATACTTGATTTTTTTCACACCAAAAGGCCCTAAAATTATTACGGTAATAGTACATGTACATGTCGCTTTCTTCCCTCATATTAAAATGAAGTTAGTGGGTACCTCCATCTCTCCAATTCCGATTCTTATTTTTATGTAATCAATGGGCATGCTAATTGTAAATTATTTTTATAATAAATTTAAATAAATTTGAATTAGGGCATTAAAAATTTGAGACTCCACGTTTAACATTATTTTTATAAATTCTCGGTTGTGAAACCAAAGGTAGTAAGTTTAGTAAAACAAAATAACAAAAAAAAAAAAACAAAAAAAAAACCAATGTTGGGTTGTAAAAATTAACGAAGTTGATCAAAATACGTACATGTAAATCCAATAAAAACACAGAAAATACGATACATATGTTACATTAAAGTTAAAATCTAAAGTTTAAACTTATCTATAACTATTTAGATTAGTTTAAACTTTAGATTTAAACGTTAAATGTAACACATATATACATTTCATGAATGTATTCAAATAATCAATTCAATTGCTCTTCTTCTCAATTAAGTGCATTATTTTAAGTAATGTCACAATTACAGTTCATTGATTTATGCATGTACAACAAATAAACACTTTACAACAGAACATGGTGTAGATTGTATTCATATATACGTAGATAAAACATGGGCTAATTAAGGAATTTTTTATCCGTGCCCTTTGTGCTAAATATCTTTTCTTATTTATCATATTCCAATTTTAATCGGCAAATAGCGTTTCTGTGCACGGACTGGTCTGAATTCTACAGCAGATATCTTGGACGACATATCGCCTAAAATACAATATATATGTACTTTATATAGCCGTTGAGATTAAAAGCAAATATTTTATGAAGTCATGTTTTAATTATCTACTCTCAATTGTTTTTAAAATAAAATTTTACCAAGATTCTTTTTTTAACTCCCTACAATGCGGCTACATGAAAGTGTTTGACGCGTGACCAGGCAATCGTTTTCAAAGGACACAAACTCAGACTATCAGGTAGCACGGGTAGCTGGCCTGTCAATCAAATCAGAAGCCAATGTTCTTTTAATGATTGACAGGCGGTAAATTATTAATCTTGAATCAGGTAGATTTTGGAGGCGTTAACATAAAATTGGGTGTTTAAATAGCAACATTTTGTCGATTCTGGGAAAGTTATACATGAGTACTGTATAACTGATTCCCCCCTGCCAGGAGTTCATATGTATAATATAATCTTGATGGACAGCCGAGCGCTACAGGTCACACAGTGGAACATTTTCTATATATCGCATTTCTCTTTATATATATCGAGGTTTTCTTTATATATTTCGCATTTCCTTTATATATATCCAGGTTGTGTTTATATATATATCACATTTCCTTTACATATATATCCAAGATTTGTTTATATGTATCGCATTTTCTTTATATATATCCAGGTTTTGTTTATATATATTGCATTTCCTTTATATATCGAGGTTTGCTTTTATATATCGCTTTTCCTTTATATATAGAGGTTGGCACTAATGGGCTTCCGTACACATGAGTTAATTCTACATATAGATGAACATCAAATTTGTTCAAGTACACAATAAAAAAAATGAGTTTCCAATATGTTCACCACGTGTCCATGCTTTGCTGTGGAAAACCAAAAATATGTGTCGGATCAAAAGGTAACTTGAAAAGGAGGAGCATAATGGCAATATGTAATAAAGATTCTGTGAAAATCACATCAAATTTAATTTAGTGGTATGAGAGGAGTTGCGGATAAGAGATCGGTACCCCCAAAGCGTAACAGACGGACAAACGGATATTCTGATTACTATATACCTTCCCGCTTTTCAAGTGGGAGTATAATAAATATCGATCGAGGCATTGTGCCAGAAGATTTCTTGAATATCAAGAGATAATCAGGGTCAGGCGTTTTTCATCGTCTGAATACATAGTCAGTACATTTTTGTCGGCTGTTAAACATGGGATAAGGGCACATGCTGAATATTACTGATTATGTAAATTTCCGTTTTTTGTTCCCCTACTCTTAAGTATTAAGTAACAAACCTAAGCATGCTAAGTGACCTTATTAGGTGCGGCGGCTACCATAAACGCATTTTTTATATACAGTAATTCGATCATTTTGAAAGTATGCATTAAATTAAATTGAATTTTTCGGGTCT
>NW_026929295.1:0-37460 GCF_032062105.1 Saccostrea cuccullata | reverse complement strand
CTTGAACATTTGATAGGAATTAAAACAAAAAACAGCAATAAAAAATTATAAAATTATAATTTTTAGATTGTTTAACAATTTATCTTTACAGTTCAATTAGATTTTTTGAAGTTAGAGACACGAAAGTGTGTTAAATACGCTTTTTAAAACTGGTAGTTTTGTATACTGTCACATAGCGTAATAAATAACGTAAAATGACTTGTGGATGCTATAGTATCATTATTTAAGAGCCTATAAATCGCAAGGAAAAAGCTGGGAATGGAGGGCGCAAGGCGGCATCTTTAAAAAAAAAACTTTCATTAATGTGAAAATATTTTTAGAATTGGCCAACATGGTCACATGTTTTAACTTCATATTGAATGTGAGTATGTGATTGTTGCCATCCCAAATTTAACCCCCCCCCCAAAAAAAAAATACGCCCACGAAATCTTCCGCTTTAGTGCCAAATTGAAGTGAGGAGTTCAACAGTAATTTTCCTCAATAAATATTTTTTTATCTTATTTTTCACTTTTTTAATAAAATATTTTTAATCCTACAGCGGATTGTTTACTTTGATTTGACTGCATAGATAAAATAATCAAGTTCTTTTTTTTTGTTTACAAATATCATGAAATAAACATGTCAACTCCGTTGAATTAAATCAAAATGTTGCGTAAATCAAAAATATTAATCTTTCCTTGATAATCAGAAGAAAATAAAATCTCTTCACATCCCAATATTACGAGAAACGTTCAATATAAACAATTAATTATTTTTACAAATAGCCTACTAGTTTTGAAAAATAGTTCTCGGGCATGTACAAAGTTACATATCAAAACGGACTTCTAGCAGAGACGCCGCCCGTGAATAAAATACATTTTATATAAAAATATATGGTTAAAACATTTAGGATAATACACTCTGAAGAGTAATTGAACAGAGAAAGAGAAATTATTTATTTTTAATCTTTTTGTTTGCGCTTTTATGCAAAGAATTTACAAACTTCTGTGGAAAAGTTGTAACTATTTTATTGTGACGTAATATTAGTCAGGTATATGACGTCACTGATACATCAATGGAAACGTGGATTCAGCCTGAATAATACTGCTAATTGTAGTCTAAATATTACGCTTGGGCGAAAATGAATTCTATTTTGAAAATAAAGTAGTATTTTTTTTTGTTTAATGATTTTCTTTTGTGTATATATTCTAAATATTTCACTAGGATTCCAATAGTAAGGTGTTTAGCAGATTTACTGATGCCACGGGAGATAACTCTTACATCATAAAATTTCATAAAAACGTCTATATATTTTGCCAGAAAACAACTATCAAAAGTGTTTTGCCCACCGATTTTCTTTTTGAAACTGAAAAAACGAAATATTTCTAGATTTAGTTCAGCATGAATTATAGTTATGTTAAAAATGTATAGGAAATTACAGTTCTTTGTTTCTGACCTAAATTCAATGGTTTATATCGGGGAATTCAAGAATACGAAACAAAAGGATATTTTACTAAATAAGCAATTTTCAAACAAATCTTCGATTACATTTTTCCATTTGGACTACATTGATATTGTTCTTAATAAAATATCAAATATTCGTCACATTCGATGTGCCGCCTTATAATACAATACTGCCTGATTTTTCGGTGGACTGCCTCTTAAATCCTTTTTATGCTCATCAGCACCTAAATTTCAGACAGAAAAAAGTATTTTTTGCCGATACAAATTAGAATTTCATTATACTTAAGACTCACCGTAAAACTCTCAGGACACTTTCTTTCAGGTGTCCTCTACTGCTATCCTAAACTTTATGTCGATTTGTGGTGTCTTTTGACATAAATTTCTACTTTGCTATTGATTTTTTCAAGAGAAGGGAGACATAAACATTTGTTAATGTGAGACTTGCAAATACATATTTCAAAGTCAACGGTCAAGGTAATAATAAAACACATGTAAGCAATTTTTAATACTTTTCCAATGACCTGACCTTTGACCTTGACATAGTTTTCCAAGGTCAATGGTCATGGGATCTCATGCAGTTGGTCCCAAATTTTTACTACTTGTCATTTAGAAGTTTTAAAACTTTCTGCAAGCTTGAAAATATTCAGGGGCAATAACTACTCGGTGTTTCGCACTCTCTGATTAGAGAACCTACTAAAGAAGTCAAAGATATAGGTGAAGGTTTGGAACCTCTGCGGTTTACGGTTTCGTCGGAGTAGCTATAACAAATGTTTACACTGAAAGGGGCACTAACTTTCTGATGGGTCATTCTTAGTGAAATCTTTGAAATAGTTTTAAGAGTACATATTAAAGATGCAAAGATGTTAAGAATTTGGTGAAGATCAAAAAAGCTTAATTTTGCATATTTTGAATGACCTTGGCCATTGACCTTGACCAAAATTTTGAGGTCAAAGGTCAATAAATTTCATTATTTGGCCGAATGTCTCTACGAACTGTCGTTTTAGAAAAAATAAATGATATTCGTAAACATCGCAAACATTCAGTGGCAATAATTCATTGTAGGCGTTTACGAATCCTTTTGCAATGTAAGATTGAAGAGTTTACTAAATTAGTCATAGACATTGGTAAAGGTTTTGTAATTCTACGGTGAAGAAGTAGTAGCGATAACAAGCTTTTATTGTGAAATGTGTCGTAACTTCTTGAAGGGTCAAAGTTCATATACATTTGCGCAGAGTCAACGTGGAACATTTTTTACGGCGTACATTCTTATGGACTATAAATCTTTGCGATAAATCTTGAAACTCACAATCAAGTGGCGGAAAAATAAGAAGAATAACTAGTAGACTATTTTTTCTCGAAAAATTAGAGGTCTTTCCACCTTTTAAAATTTTCTTAAAGTTTTTATATTTTACTCTCTTAAATTTATGAGGAGTAGCGATAACAAGATTTGTTGTGAAAGAAGTTATAACTCCAAAGAGGTCAAAGTTCACATACGCATGATCAACTGCAATTTTTTATTACGGAGTGCATTCTTATGGACAATTAATAACTCATTGAAGGGGTCAACAAATACTCTGGCAATTAATCATTGAAGTGTCTACTATATTAGTCGAAGTCAATAGTGAAGGATTCATTTCTCTTAACGGTTTCGAAGGAGTAGCGATAACACTGAAAGGGGTCAAAGTTTGCATGCACAGGGTCAACTGCACAAATCTTTAAAGGAATACATTCTTATGGCGTATAAATCTTTTCGATAAATCTTGAAACTCAAAATCACACGGCGAAAAAAATAGAATAATAATAAGAAACAGGAGAATACCAAGAGGTCTTCCACAGAAATGTGACAAGACCTAATAATGAATACAAGTCTCGAACAATTTGAGGCTTTTCTATTTTTTAAGTTTTCTAATAGTTTTTATATTTGACTCTCTAAAATTAATTTTAAGTAAAAAGAATTAAAATATGACATGAAAAAGATAAAAAAAAGTTTTAAAAATTTAAAATGACATTGATCTTTGATCGTAATCAGGTCTTCAAGGATTAAGGTCAAGGGTCACATTGCAAATGACTCCATGTCGCTTCAACTTATACTTTTAAAGTTATAATGTATAATAGTAAGCGCTTATGCGTTTGTCACAAACCAAAATAAATAATGTTTTGAAAAACCTCCTGTGTACCAAGAAACAACAAGATTTATAAAACTGAACAATAAATTTATCTACGTGTGTACAATGAATATCAAATAGGCCAAAAGTAAATCATTGTTATCACGAGAGTTTCACACCACCTTCGAATGTCATCCGCAAAAGGATAAAACGTACGCTCAACTAGGACCTTAGGTCCCCTGCTCAGATCACGACTATCGGGCCTGTTTTCTCCGCTACAAAATGTAGTGCGTTGCATACGTAAAGTGAAAATAGAATAAATCGTAATACTTTGAAGCCTTGATACAGTGTAAAAAACTTTAAAAATTTATTTTTGTCAAAGGAATTACCATCTGATGGGTATGAGACAATATAAAGGGGGGGGGGGGGGGGTAGCTGAGCATCATTAACTGCAATATTATAAGAAATATGATATACATGTATAAGAGTTTAACATTTATGGGTTATGTTGGGTGACCTGTGGTCTCCCCTATGATTTTATAATTCCATGTAAGGTTATAGTAGCTATATAACACAGTGCCTAACCTCTGATCTCCTTACTAATAGTAAGCGACTCAGAGTAAACGGCGCCGACGGTCCAGCCGATCACTATTAACAAGCTAGGGGAGGATGAACTTAAGATCTTGCCCCCTACCACCCCTACCTGGTCATTTCGCTCGGACTTTTCACCAATCCTTTAACATAATGGTATAATTATTTGTTAATAAACTATCTAATGTCTCCTTTGTCTTCCTTATGAGGTCATGCTTCAATAGGCGACCTAATCACTTTAACACTTTTGAGTTAACCCCTGATTTTATTTATTTTACAAAGAAGATGTACCCCCTTTATTGCAAAGTTTGGGGCTGCATGGAGTTCTCCTCCCCTTTTCCTGAATTAACACATCAAAAACATAAACCAATTAAAACTACATTAAAAAAAAGAAATAAAACTAATAAAAAGATACTAAAACTTCAGAAGGGAGAGCAGGGGTAACCTTATATTGTACATCAGTATGGGTACCAGAGAACACCTTTTATTGTTTATCAGTAGGGAGACCAGGGGTAAACTAATATTGTACATCAGTAGGGGGACCAGAAGACACCTTATAATGTACATCATTAGGTAGACCAGGGGTCACCTTATATTGTACATCAGTAGGGGGACCAGAAATCACCTTATGGTGTATATCAGTAGGGAAAGCAGGGGGGTCACCTTATATTGTACATCACTAGGGGGACCAGAGGACACCTTATATTGTATACAGTAGGGGGACCAAGGTCACCTTATATTATACATAAGTAGGGAGACCAGGGGTCACCTTATATTGTACATCAATAAGGGGATCTGAAGACACCATATATTGTACATCAGTAGGGAGACCAGGGGTCATCTTATATTGTACATCAGTAGGGGAACCAGGAGTCACCTTATATTGTACATCAGTCAGTGGACTGGAGGACACCTTATATTATACATAGTAGGGAGACCAAGGGTCACCTTATAATGTACATCAAAAGGGGGACCAGAAGACACCATATATTGTACATCAGTAGGGAGACCAGGGGTCATCTTATATTGTACATCAGTAGGGGGACCAGAGGACACCTTATATTGTACTGTACATCAGAAGGAGGACAAGAGGACACCTTATATTGCACACCAATAAGGGGACCAGAGGACACCTTATATTGTACATCAGTTGAGGGACCAGAGGTCACCTCATATTGTACATCAGTAGGGGGACCAGTGGTCACCTTATATTGTACTTCAGTCAGGGAACCAGAGGACACCTTATATTGTACATCAGTAGGGAGACCATGGGTCACCTTATATTTAAAATCAGTAGTTGGACCAGGGGTCACCTTGTATTGTACATCAGTAGGGGGACAGAGCTTTCATGTCAGTTATAACGTTTGTCACTATGTGGACAAGAGGTTAAGTTATACTGTACATCAGTAGGCAAACCAAACGGCACTTTATATTTATATATATTTCATTATGAAGATTAAAGGTCATTTTTATATTGTACAACAGATTCGGGACCAGAGGTCACCTTATAGTGTACAAGACCAGGCGTCAGATTATATCGTACATCATAAGGAGATGAGGTCATCTTATACATTAATAGGGGGTCAGAGGTACCCTATGTTGCAGTTCATTATGGGGACCTAAGGTCAATTTATATTTTACAACTCAAGTGGAACAAGATGTCACCTTATATTGTACATAAATAGGGAGACCAGTGGTCCCCATTGTGGTCCCCATTGTTTTACATTTTTAAGGAAACCAGAAATAAAATAAAATTGATCTGAATGCAGAGATACGGCATCAAGACCCGTCTAAACCAAGAGACATCTGAAAAGAAAATAAGGGCGGACCAGAGGTAAGAGATAAAATGCATATTAACGGGATACTAGAGGTTTTCTTATAAGAACACGACAAGAGGATTATGGGTCTTATAGGTCATCTGAACATCATGTGAAAACTTTCAAACAATTGAATCTGGTTTGCGCTTTGAACCAGAGGCCATGACATTTGCAATTTTGGAAAAAAGAGCCATTGCTCACCATAACTATATACTTAGCATGCTTAGTTTGGCTACTTAATACCTATACAGAGCGTAGGGGAAATAATGTGCGTTTCAAATAATCAATAATAATTATCAATAATAAGTAGTGCCCATTGACCATAAAAACCCTCATCCTGGGGTCATGCATTTCACAATTTTGGAAAAATTGTTCATTATGTACCCTTGTTTATAAAAACATTTGGTTTATACCAAAGAACAAATTTCAAAGCATTAATTCAATCACAGTATTTAATAAGAGCCCCCATCCCTCAATGGTACCCATGAGCCAGGGGCCTTGGAATGTATAATTCTCTAAGAGGCTCCCTTGCTTATCATAACTATATATAGTTAGTTTAATTAATATCCAGGAGCAGAAAGTAATATTTTTTTCAAAGAATTAATGAATTTTAACTTTACAATTATATGACCCCAACGTAATACCAGAACCCTGACCTTTGGGTCATTAATTTCAAAACTTTGGACAATAAATACATTTCACGATTTAATTTTTTATAGCACTGTCTTAAGCCAAGGGCCTCTGACCCAGGGACAATGAATTTCACAATTTTGGTAGAGGAGTCAATGCTTATAATAACTATGCCAACAGTTCGACGGCTTGATGTCAATGAGTAAAGAAGATTTTAAAAAATTTCATAAATCGTAGTTGTTTCGCCCCAACTTTCTTGCCTTAGGGAGTGGAGGACAGGTACCATTATTTAAAAAATCTCCCCTTCACCCATAGATGCTTTAAGCCAAAATTGGTTGTAAATAGTTGAGGGATTGTAGAGAAAAACTGAAACTGTTGGAAAGTTAACTCACAATGCACAGCGCACGATGCCAGAAAAAAGTTAACAGGAAGTCACATGAGTTGATTCAGGTGACCAAATAAGGAGTCCTTTGGTCTCAATATTTATGTAAAATATTACGTGTTTTCTGGTCTGTTGATTTACAATATAAGATGACCTCTGGTGATGAAAAATATAAAGTCCCTTTCAGTTTCTTCATTGTCGTTCGAAATAGAGTGATCATTGATCCCCCTACTGATGTACAAAACGAGGGATGTTCAATAAATGATGTTCTGAACTCTATGACATACAAAAAGATATCATATAGCATTAAGCTTGACTTTCTCTCATTATTGAATTCTTAATGAATTTATAACAGTTTATGTGACCACTTTTCATCACATAGTTTCATTGTGAGAAGCTGGAAAACAAGCGTACTCGAGACACTGCATTAAAAATGAATGTTAAAGAATCAGTAAACTAGAGTGAAATAAAACCATTCATTAAAGGTGCTGTAAAACTGTAAGAATCCCAGAGAAGTACTCATTAAAATATGTAAAAATTACAGCAACCAATGTCTGTTTTATAAACAATTGGGCAGGTGAATTTAAATGATAAAAAAGTATATATAATGGGCATAAAAAATGGATACCGTCCTTGCATACAAAAAATTAAACAACTATACTACACATAGCAAATTTGATAAACATAATTTCGGGAGTAGTTCACACTGTTTTAAATAAATGTTTGACAGAATAAAAAGCTTAGTACTCAAAAGCCACTGCATGATTTGAAAAATAGTGAAAACGACTGCCTGTAAGAATATCTTTATAATTATTAAAATATCAGTAATTGTGGTTGTCCATGTTTGTTTGAATTTCAAACAGATAATGAAACTTGAATCTATTGCTTAAAACCCTCGAAACAAAACTCACAACAAGATGTACTTGACAAAAACAGCAAAAGTTTGAAAAGAGCAAATAATTGCATGAGGACAAGGACAATTTTATATGACAATTTCTTAAATATTAGTGGTCTTGTTGTTCAAATTCGTTTTCGAGGAGGCAGTTTAATTTCTGCAGGAATCTAAAAACTAAAAAGCAATTATTTTTGCAAAAAAAAATCAAAAGGTTAATGAGAATCAGGAATCCACTACACTAGATTTTTCATGACAGCGTCCAAACCCGCACGCCCTGAAGAGTACTGGAGCCTTGGGGATAAACAGAAAGTTAATGTTCTTTCACATTAACAATATTCGCCAGATCTCTCGCCTCTTGACTTGTTTCATTTTCCAAACTTGAAAAAAACGCCTTTCAAACGGAAGAAACAGGTCCAGGAAATCATAGCATCTGCCATAATCCAGTATACAGAGGGCCATGCCCAAAAAATGAGTTCTAAAAACAATCAGAAATTGATGTAAAAAATGTTACGGGCATGTTTGCTAATAAAAGATAACATTAAGCTAAATCAACGTGACTAAATTTTTAGAAAGCGTCTTTTGTTTCATTCCGAGCATCGAGAATATTAGGTTACCCCTGCTCCCCGACTGATGTACAGTATACGGTATCCTCTGCTTCCCCTAACGGTGTCCTCTGGTGCCCCTATTGATGTACAATATAAGGTGTCCTCTGGTCTCCCAACTGATGTAAAATAGAAGGTGTCCTCTGGTCCCTAAAACTGATGTACAATATAAGGTGACCTCTAGTCCCCTACTAAGTACTGTACATTATAAAGTGACCTCTGGTCCCCCTACTGATGTACTGTATTAGGTGTCCTTTGGTCCCCCTACTGATGTACAATATAAGATGACCACTGGTTCCCTGAATGATGTACAGTATTAGGTGTCCTCTGGTCCCCATACTGATGTACAATATAAGGTGTCCTCTGCTCCCCCAACTGATGTATAATATAAGCTGACCTCTGGTCCCCCTACTGATGTACATTATAAGGTAACCTCAGGTCCCCCTACTGATGTATTGTATTAGGTGTCCTCTGGTCCTCCTACTGATGTACAATATCAGGTGACCACTCGTGCCCAAAGTGATGCAGAGTATAAGGTGCCCTCTGGTCCCCTTACTTATGTACAATAAAAGATGTCCTCTGGTCCCCATACTGATGAACATTATAAGGTAATCCCTGGTCTCCCTACTGATGTTCAATATAGGATGACCCCCCATCTGGTCCCCTTACTGATGAACAATATAAGGTTACCCTCCATCCTCCTTCTGATGTAAAATATAAGGTGTCCTCTGGTCCCCCTACTGATGTACAAATAAAGTGTCCTCAGGTCCCCCTACTGATGACCAATAAAAGGTGACCTTTAGTCCCACTTATGATGTACAATATTAAGGTGACCACTGGTCGCCTTATTGCTGTTCAATATAAGGAGTCCTGTGTTTTTCTTATTGGTGTTAAATATATGGTGACCTCCGGTCTCCTTTATGATGTACAATATAAAGTGATCTCTGGTCTCCTTATTGATGAACATTATAAGGTGTCATCTTGGCCCCTTACTGATACACAATATATGGTGCCCTCTGGTCCCCCTGATGATGTACAAAATAAGGTGTCCTCTTGTACCCCTACTGATGTACTGTACAACATAAGGTGACTTCTGGTCACCCTTCTGATGTACAATATAAGGTGTCTTTTGGTCCCCCTACTGATGATCAATATAAGATGACCTCTGGTCCTCCTACTGATGTGCTGTACAATATATGGTGACCTCTGGTCCCCCTGCTGATGTACAATATAAGGTGACCTCTGGTCCCTTACTGAAGTACTGTACATTGTTAGGTGACCTCTGATCCCCTACTGATGTACAGTACAATATAAGGTGACCTCTGGTTCCCCTGCTGATCTACAACATAAGGTGCCTTCTGGACCCATACTGATATACAAAATAAGGTGACCTTCGGTTTCCTTATTGTTGTTCAATGTAAGGTGTCCTCTGGTCTTCTTATTGACGTACAGTATAAGATAATCTCTGGATACCCCTGATGTACAATATAAGGTGATCTCTGGTCTCCTTATTGATGTACTATATAAGGTGACCTCTGGTCCCCCTACTGATGTACAATATAAGGTGACCTCTGGTCCCCTACTGAAGTACTGTACAATGTAAGGTGAGCTCTGGTCACCTACTGTTGACTGTACATTATAAGGTGACCTCTTGTCCCCCTTCTTATGTACAATATTAGGTGCCTTCTGGCGCCCATACTGATGTACAATATAAGGTGACCTTTGGTTTCCTTATTGTTGTTCAATGTAAGGTGTCGTCTGGTCTTCTTCTTCATGTTCAATATAAGGTGGTAGTCTTCTTTTATGATGTACAATATAAGGTCTCTCTGGTCTCCTTATTGATGTATAATATAAGGTGTCCTCTGGTCCCCCTACTGATGAATAATATAAGGATCTCTGGTCCCCCTACAGATGAACAATATAATGATCCCTGGTCCCCCTACTGAAGTATTGTACAATGTTAGGTGACAATTGGTCCCCCTTGTTGATCTTCTTGTTGATGTACAATATAAGGTGTTTTTTGGTAACCCTACCGATATTCAATATAAGGTTACCTCTGGGCCCCCTTACTGATGAACAACATGAGGTGACCTCTGGTACCCCTATTGATATACAATATAAGGTTACCTCTGGGCACCCTTACTGATAAACAACAAGGGGTAACCTCTGGGCCCCCTACTGATGTACAATACATGTATAAGATGATCTTTGGTCTCCTTACTGATGAACAGTATAAGATGTCCTCTGTTCCCCCAACGGATGTACACTATAAGGTCATCTCTGGTCCCCCTACTGATGTACAATATGAGGTGACTTCTGGTCCCCCTACTGATGTACAATATATGGTGACTTCTGGTCCTCTTCTGAAGTACTGTACAATATAAGGTGACCCCTGGCCTGGGGGCCATAAAACTTAGTGAGCTCACTTTTGATATCAGTCTCACTTTTCCTAAAGAAACTAATAGTGGAAAAGTGAGACTGAGATCAAAAGTGAGCTGTCTAAGTTTTATGGCCCCGGAAGCTGGTCCCCCTAATGATGTACAGTATAAAGTGTTCTCTGGTCCCCCTACTGATGAATAATATAAGTTGATATACAGTACAATATAAGGTGACCACTGGTCCCCGTACTGATGTACAACATAAGGTGACCTCTGGTCCTCCAAATGATGTACAATATAAGGTATCCTCAGGTCCCCCTAATGATGTGCAATAAAAGGTTACCTTTGGCTCCCTATTAATTTAAAATGTAAGGTAACCCATGATCCCTCTAATGATGTACAATATAATAGTAGGGTTAGGTGAACACTGTTCTCCCTACTGATGTACAGTATAATTTAAGGTTACCTCTTTTCCCCCTTATTACTTTCATGTTTCTGATAATATATATTTATATTAGAAATAATATTGTATAAAGTTATAAATATGATTATTCTGGAGTAAAGACAAAGAAAACTGTCTATCATATAAAATTCAATTAAAATATAAGGTGACCTGAGGTCTCCGTATTGATATCGATAAATTTACTTTTGTGTCTTTAATGCCTGAAGAGTTCTTAAAATGTTTTATTACTACGCAAAATGACAAACTATTTGCTGGGGACCCGAGGTCCTAAGTTGAGCGTACGTTTTATCCTTCTGGATGTCATCCACAGTCCACCATTTTGATCACTAACCATGAGTAAACTTCTTCCTGCATCCAGACCTCATCTACAAACAATAGCCAACATCCAGTATAAATAACTGATGAAACTAATCAAACGGGTTCGACGAGTATGCGTTGATAAAATAGAATAAGTACAACTCAGTGACCAAAAAAGCGTAAATGAAATAAACGATAACTCCTAATGCCCAAATAAAGACAACTCTTACCAAATAAATACCTATACAATCTGTTATCACGAGAGTTTTCCACCAAGTTCAATGTCATTCACAGTTCACCATTTTGATCACTTACCATGGGTAAACTTCGTGGGTCCCTTTTGTGTTTTATAATATAGGGTGATCTCTTCCACCTAATTATATACAATAGGTGACTTCTAGTCCCCCTTCTGATGTATAATAAAAATGGCCTCTGGTCTTCATTGATTGATGAACAATAAAGGGTGACCTCAAGTCCCAAAATAATGTACAAAATAATGTATTCTCAGATCTCTATAATAAGGTACAACATCTAAGGTGACCTCTGATCCCTCTACTGATGAACAAATAAATTGATCACTGGTCTCCCTGCTAATGAACTAGATAAGGTGACCTCTGTCTGTTACTATGTACAATATAAGTGGACCTTTGGTACCCCTAATAATGTACATATAAGGTGACCTCTGGTACTTTACTGATGTACAATATAGGATTACCCTGGTCTCCGAATTGATGTATACATAAGGTGACCTCTTCATCTTGTCCGCCTCTTCAAAAAAATAAGGTGACCTAGTCCTCTGGTCCCCCTATTTATGACCATAAAGGGCGACCACAAGTTCCCCTATTGATGTACACATAAGATGATTTCTGGTCCCCCTCATGATGTACAGTATATTAAGATGGCCTTTGGTTCCCCTTTATAATGTACAGAAAAAGGTGACATTTGGTCCCCTTTATGGTGTACATGTATAATATAAAGTGACCTCTGGTCCCCTAATGACTTCTGGTCTCTCTCTATTGATGTACATGAAGTACATCAAGTTCCCCTATTGATGTACACATAAGATGACCTCTGGTCACCTTTATAATGTACAATATAAGGTGACGTCTGGTCCCCCTAATGATGTTATCCATAAAGTGACCTCTGGTCTCTCTCTATTGATGTACATGTAAGGTGACTTCTGGTCCCCCTTATGATGTACAGAATAAGGTGACCTCTAGTCCCCATAATGATGTACATGAACAACATAAAATGACTCTTTTCTCTCTATTGATGTACATGAAAGGTGACCTCTGGTCCCCCTTATGATGTACAGAATAAGGTGACTTCTGGTCCCTCTAATTATGTTCAATATGTGGTTATTGCTGGTCCCCTATTGATGTACTATATAAGGTGACCTCTGGTCCCCTTAATGATGTACATATAAGATGACCTTTGCCCCCTAATGATGTACAACATAAAGTTACCTCTGGACTCCCTATTGATGTACAAAAAAGGTGACCTCTGACTCCTAATGATGTGAACAGAAGTTGACATCTGGTCTCTCTTTTGGTGTGCATATAAGGTGACCTCTTGTCCCTATTGATTTTTTTAATCCGTATTTGGTCTGTTACATATTAGCTGAGAGCAGCTTTTTGCAATTTAAATCACTCATTTTTCTGGGGGTTAAATTTCTTGCTGTTTTTGAGGCATAGACAGACTCAGGAATTTATGGCCACCATGAAATGTATTATTATATGCATTACTACAAACATTTTGGCCCACGAAAGCACATCCCAACAAACCAATTTTTTTTCCTCAAACCTCAAAATTTTAACCCCCCCCCAAAAAAAAATATGTGATTTTACAATAGTTGATTTGTATTTTCAATTGTTAAGAAGGTCTTCATTCTTAAAATATACTTACTATTTAAGTTAATTATACTGAAGAAATATGAACAGTAATAAACTAAGTTGAAATTCACTGTTCATTCACATAATACTTAAAGTGAATAAATGTGTTCTAATTAAGTAAACCAAAAGTTTGCTGGACAGCATAGATAACAATATAATGAAATGTATACTTTTTAAAAATGGTTTGTGTTGATCTTTGTAGACAAATTGAACCTTTTATTAACTTTTTTAAGTTTACATAATTTTATAATACAGTGTAATTTAATTGACAGAAAATGTACACTTACATGTCATCAATACCAAGTACGGTTAAAAATAGAAGACATTTTATTAGTTGTTTTGAAAAATTTGGGGTGTAACTCTCTGTCTAAATATATATAAATATAAGATTACCCGCAGCCAACTTTAAAAGGATCTGAACACAATCACTGGCCTAATCGCGGGAATCAGATTTAAACTTGCAAATGGCTCAAGTAAGTTTTCATATCTAAAATTTATTTATTTTATGACAATGTTGAACTACTTACTTTACAATTGTTCTCATCAAAATAAAATTATAGAAATTAATTCAGTTTTATTGCATTCACTCTCGATCGTTTATTAGTAATAATTTTGCCTATTAATAACGATTTTTTGAGATTTTCAAACCCATTTAATTTTCTAAATGTTAATGTTACATGTAATATGTATCAGAGAAGTATTACTATTCAAATTCAAATTGGTTATAATGACATTGAATGTTATCATTCAAACCACCACCCCCTTCCAAATGACAACAATTTGGTAAAAGTAAAAGGAATATTCATTTTTAGATGAAAATATGTACCACTGACGTGATGCCTGGAGATTCTGGAGAATTAACAAGACCTATTCAGTTATAGTAAGCGTCCTTAATTGTTTTATTATATAGTCAGGGTTTAAATGAAAAAGACATGAAAGGCTGACAGAAGATTACATTTTCATTAACTCCTATATATCGTTTAAAATAATGTCCAGATTACAACCTATCAAGCCCATGTTTTCCCTTCGATGTCTATGAAAATAATCCTTAAATAAACTTGCAAAACATTTTTTCCTGCTCGCATATTCAGCAGCTAACTACGGCCGTTGAAACTATTGTTTTTAACGTTGTTTAAGGTAATTGATTGTTCCTTCACAGTGCCACATCACGGGTACAGACCCCAAGTATATATTGCTTCTTATCCGGGAAAAAAATATATATATAGACAGTATAAGACATTAATAGAACATTTGTACTTTTTTTTTATTATTTCATTTTTTATTGATCAGATTAAAACTGGTGGATGGACTCTTCCAAAAAAAGCCGATGCCAGTATACAGGAAATGATAGCAAGGGTGACTTTTTACTTCCTTTTTTCCTTTGCTTCTTTTGTCTATATAATGTCTTATGAAATATATTGAGATAATGAACAGTATTCAAGATCAAATGTCCAAAAACAAAACAAAATAGGATCAGAACAAGCATGGACCTCCGAAATATCAGGGGTGGTATCAGGTGTCATGGAAGAGTGACCGGTCAAACCCGCCGTGTGCTCCCTTTCATAATCGGGTAATACCGGAAAAATTCGTCGTCAATTCAGTGTATGAATAATGGGCTAACTATCAGTTTGAAAAGCGTCAGTCAGCATTCGACTCATTGATAAATCTTATTTGCTGACAAGGTCATTATATTAACCATAGATCTTACATAAATGAGACTGTTGAAATTCCTCCTTCATCATAGGGATAGGGAATTGAAAAAGGTAAGTGTGGTTAACTGTAATAAATTACATTTTTAAGAAGTTATTAGGAATTGAGAGAACTTTAGTTACACGTTTTGCGACGAACTTGTAGGGTGACGTCATTGTGTTGTTGGAAATCATGACGTCAAATCCGACGTGTAGCTTCAGGTTTAGAACGTGTATTACACTGTCTACACGTACGACATAAATGAGAAATGTTATCGATTAAAATCTTTATTTCCTGATTCAGTTGATTGATTTTATGCTATCTTAAAACAAGAATTAAGCTATCGAAAAAAAGTTTACGGAATGATGACTCGATGAGTCCATCAAAGTACATATATTTGTATTTTTATTATTGAAATGTTAAACTGATACCAAGTATCATGCTAATTTTGTTCGCAGGATTCATTTGACTAAGACCCCGCCAATGCACCAAATAAAAATTCTTGGCAGTGATTCTTTTCCTTCAATATCTTTTTTTATGAAAACCTTTTTGAACACCTCTATATTCTTTTTTCTTCAAATAAAGAATTTTCAATAAAATAACACCCACGGGCACTAGTGACTTGACAAAAATATAACACCTCGCCTAACAAGTTATAGGTAGTATGTGTAATGTCAAGTGCTTGTGGAGTTTGTATTTCATTCACTTTTTTTTTTCCTTTAATACTAGCACTTGTAAAGATCTAGAGCAAACGCATATTTAGAAAAGGAAAAAAAGGGGACCTGTGTCGATCTGACTTGTATTTTGCTTTTAACAATGTATTGATGTATTAGCATTATTCCATGCCTCCTTTCTAAACGTTATAATGATCGAGCCCCTATATCTTATCGTTTTTAATAGGTTTTCTATTGGAATTTCCCCTCCTTCACAAAGTGCAAAATTTGGTCTTATTTGTCGTCTATTCAGTATCTTTGTGACTGCTTCAGTTTTTAAAGTGATGCAGAATTAAAAACCTGTCCTGTAGAGATAATAGGAAACAAAATATTTAAAGCGCTCCAATGCAGTGAGATGACAATACATATAATTTTTCATTGTTTATGATTTCTGTGACTATAATAAGTAAAAATTCCAACTCAGCTTATAAATGTAATGCCGATCAATAATATTTCTGTACTCTCCAATCATAAAATTTGCATTCGTACACGTGTATATATACATGTAACTAAATCAGATTATTGACGTTGATGTCAAATATACCTTGTACGTCAAAATTTCGCGTACACGTTGTTACGTCACTTGTAACTAAACCTCTCTTTTTTTATTTTCTATAACATGTACTTGTAATTGTAATTTTAATAATTACACTGAAAAAATACCATATAATTTCAATTACTTTTTGAATTACATTCAATTAATTTATATACCGTAATACACATGTGTCACCACTTATACCTTCCCATTTTACTGCCTATTATTTTTTTTGCAAAACATATTGTCAATCCTTCAATTATAGAGAAGACAAATTACCCGGTATGTTTTAACAATAATCTTGCCACCAATTATAGTTTCTTACTAATCATGATATAAAATTTGAATTTTTGTTTTATGTTTATCTGAATTTTGCACCACCCTTCTTTGGTCTATTCAGCTATGAAACACACATTTACTATATTTCAATCTTTGTTGTTTGATCGATCATCATCAAAGAAGAATAAGAATGTGTGTGTCAAGAAAAGAAAGAAAAGAAATGTGTATGTCATTAATTATGTTCTCTTTTGTTGGTAAGAGATAATTGCCCTCCAATTCACAGCAATCACAACAAATCATCTCCTCTAAAGAGGCATTCATTCCATGTTTTAGAAGACAAGGTTAATGCATGAAGATAATTATTTCAATTAAAAATGGTCCGATAGTTTGAGAAAAGAGAATCTTTCAATTTGATAATTATTTCTAAATAGAGTTTTATGAATGAATTTTGTATGAAAAAGTTCTGTGCAAATATCATTTATGAAGTAAAAATGTTCACGTAACTTCAAGGAAATAATTATTTTGAAGGGTTACAGTTGTTATTTATTTTACTTTATTAAAACGCCCTCTTTTAATCAAATATCACATGCAATTTGTGTTCCTATAGGATTTTGTTGTGGAGGAAACTACTTCAAACTAATCCTGAAAAGTTCTTTAATGTTCTGTAATTAATTTGTAATATGCCTATACACAATCATCTTGTATTATTTGTGAGACTGCGCTTATATACAAATGAACAATCCCTGATCTGTTTATTCATTGACAAGAATTATTAAAATTTTCAAAAAATATAAAAATGTAATTTGTAATTTAATTAATTACATGTCTTTGAAATCCTGTAATTTAACTGTAATTTAATTGAAGAAAAAGTCAAAGTACTTGTAATTTAGTTTATTTCTTTTTTAAAGTAAATGGCCCCATCCCTCCTTCTTCAACTTTTTTATCAATAATTTTGCTCGTTTTAGAAATACGTAAAGCATGTTTTTGCTTAGTGAATCAATTGAGATATATATATATATTTCGTATGCAGGTGATGAAGATGTATTGCTGCACAAGTATGGGAAGTTGACGATAGAAAAGTTAACGTCGTCAAGTTTAATTTATCATAGAGCTTGGTTGTAAGATTACCATTAACATCTTTTTCAAGTACAATTTCTTCTTTTTTCTATTGAAGTTCAAAGAAAGAGCTGAACAGGAAAAGAACACGACTTTTGAAACGTTCAACGCTGTCAGCTATGAAACACAAGTTGTCAATGGGACAAATTATTCAGTGAAAGTGAGTTAATATATACACGAGGGTTGTCCCAAAAAGTCGTAGACAATGTTTATAACTTTTTAACATGCAACTAATACTAACCAAAAATTGCATAGACATTATATGGTCAATGTTCTTTAAAATTGCAATTCTTAAATAAATATCTTTCATATTAATAATATTAGGACGATTTATAAGGAGGTCGATAGAGTCTGTCGGCGCTCGACCAAAGTTCGGAATAATTACGCATATAACTATTATATCTGCTTTCATTTCTCTAGTACTAAGTTAAACATTGAACTCAAATTTAAATCAGTAAAACCAGAATAAGAAACTTAATATGTGAAAATTTCCTATGAATAGCATTAGAAACTGACGATTGGTGCCATAGTTTTCAAAGTGTTGTTGTAATTCAGTTTAATGAAATTGACGTCAAAAGTGTAACTGGCGCATGTAGATGTAATAAATTGTTTTGAATATGGTTTATATACATCAGAGACGGAAAAAAGAGTATAGAAGTGACATTACACAATTAGATTTTAATGGAGACATTATTTTTAAATAGCATGAGGTTCAATAAGAGTTTCCTCTAAACCGGAAATAAGCAAAAGGTAGAGTGCTGTTTGTTAAACACAGATAATAGGGAACAATCTAGGCCACGAACGACATAAATTAATGTGCATTCTCTGTTGCATATGTTATATAATATGTAATATGACATTTCCACTAAATTTTGACTGAAATTTTTAATCTGTTTTTAAAAAAACGGATAGTAGTGAATTTAAATAAGACCCTTATTAGTCAAGAGTGGTTAAAAAAATTAATAGACGCGTGTGATGCAGAAAAAAAATCATGACGTTATAAGTAACGTAAATTGCGCTTGATTTCGTGTGCAGATGTACACTTATATGCTTCCTTCATTTTTCAATAATTTTCTTTTAACATTTCATTAAGAAATTTAATTTAGCAAAGAGAAACCAAACTGTTTCCCCTGTGTACGATTTTTGGAACAACCCTCGTATTTATAAAGATATATACATATAATTATCATTTCGCCAACATAATTAATGTATGCACAAATTAAAATAATCTTAAATTAAATATCGAGCATAAAAATAAAAGATTCATTTTCATCACAAATTCAGTAATTATATTCAATTCATAGATTGATATTGGTAATGGCCAATTCATCTGGATGAAGCTGTATAAGCCTTTACAAGGAGATGCAGAGTTCGTGGCTATTGAAGAAGAATTTCCCAGGAATGAATAATAACATGCAGGACTATTATTCATATGATTGAACTGAATAATAATGACGAAATAAAAATACTATAAATAAAACATTGATATTCCCAGCACCGTTATGCCGTATTATTTTACCTTTACTGTATTTACTCTAATATATAGATTTAATACCATAATATTTCCTATTTTTCTATTCTGAGGACTGCTCCCTGAAAATCATGGCTATTCCCTGGGACTATTCCCTCATGAATATTTTTTTTTTTACATTTTTAACAAATAAAAATCAACATTGGGCGGAGCGTTCAAGAAATCTCGAGTTTCTGAAGTAATGTCATATCCAATGTACATATTGTAACTATGATGTTAAAATATGTTGCCATGCAATGTCAAAATCATTACTTGATTTCTAGCAAAATGAAGACAATGATAATTCTTCGAAATGCAAGTAAAACTATTTTTAGTTTAGAAATATTTTTGTCCTCGGTAACGATGCATAAGTTACATGTATCTTACCATCTTTTAAACCATACGCATTTGTGAGTATTTAAATGCCTTTATGATAACAATTATTTTAATAAATAAAGTTTTTTTGTTTCAATTAATTTGTGCAATGTTGAATGAGTTTATTGCATCCAAACCCCCGGAGAGGGTGAAAAACTACAAACAAACAATACAAAAATGTAAGCAATATGTTGATATAAAACATACATAATAAAAATATGACTAGAGCGGGTTTCCATAGTTTTGAATTTTTAACAGATTTCAAGGAGGAGCTGTTCTAACGAAATTATTTCCATAAGATAACAGACAGACATCAACATAGTTTATCCCTAGCATGTTTACAGATGTATTAAAAATGCAATAATCAATCAATTGTTGCAATCAAATTTAACGATCAAACAAAGACAGGCAAAAAACGCGCCAAGTGCGCCTTGACTCACTCAATACGACAGTTTAAAAATTACATGACTAGAAAACGAATATTATGCATTGCCTTCATAGTAAATGAAAAATCACGAAAATTATACTTCATAGGTGGCTTTAAAGACAGTACAATAAGCTGGGTTCTGGAACCCACGAGGTTGGCTCTGTGCCTTACATTGCTTCCGGAATACAGTCAAAGTAAAGTAAAAACCAACAAATCCGGAAAGAATAATTCCGGGGCACTACACTCCCCTCCTGATTTTACAAAAAATCACCCTAATGAAATATTCCAAAACAAACTGACAATTAATAAGACCTTACATAAAGGGTGATAAGAAAACAATTATTCTTATTCATCAAAACACAAACAATGTAAACACATTAAAGCAGTTTGCATATGTACAAATGTTAATTCAATCAGTGATCAATGGGACAAGTTCGTGAACGGGACGGACGTAAGTGAACTCTTTTTCTCCTCTGAACAAACGGATCTCCACTTCTCGCACTCTTCCATCAGCTCCCGGGAAAGTTTGTTTGACCATGGCAGTCGGCCATGAGTTGCGTCCAGAATCGTACTCGCGTAACAGAACAATGTCACCTGTCTTTAGGTTAGGTTGGTCCGTCGCCCACTTTCTCCTGGTCTGAAGTCCCGTCAGGTACTCTTTCTGCCACTTTTTCCAGAACTCGTCTGCCATCACCTGGACCCTCTGCCACTGTGACTTGTATATATCTTTGATCCCAAACTGAGGAATGTCATCTGGTGGTGTTCCGATCTTTTGGGTCAAAAGGCTGGCTGGTGCTAATATGGACGGGTCATCAGGATCTGTGGATATTGCCGCAATTGGTCTCGAATTGATGACCGCACTGATTTCGGCCATGAGAGTTACAAGCACCTCATGAGTGAGATCTTTAATGTGCTTTTTGCTGAGCAGGATACCGTCCAGGATCCTCCGCGCCATTCCGATCATTCGCTCCCACACGCCTCCGAAATGGGAGGCATGTGTTGGGTTGAAGACCCAAACGCAGCCATTTTCTGCTAGGAAGTTCTTGATGGAGGTGTCTTCTGTCACAATGTTCTTCATGCCCAACTCTTTGACTCCACCGACAAAGTTGGTGCCACGATCTGATCTGAAGATCTTTACTGGTCCTCGAATGGCGATAAAGCGCCTCATTGCATTGATAAAGCTTGATGTGCTGAGTTCCTCTGAGATTTCAATGTGGACAGCCCTGCTGGTTAAACACGTGAAAAGTACAGCCCATCTTTTCTGCTTTACATGACTTCCTCTGGTTTTGCGTGCGGTTATGCTCCAAGGACGAATACATCTACTCCGACGTAGGTAAAGGGGGGTCCAGGACTTAAACGGTCTTCAGGAAGTTCGGCCATTTTAGGAGAGCAGAATGTACCACGCAATCTTTTGCAGATGACACATTTCCCCAGAAGACTGTTGATTAACCTCTTTGCTCCCACAATCCAGAATCCCATGCTGTGAAGTTTCCCTCCTGTGAGGCGTCGACCTTGATGAAAGACCTGTTCATGACAATATAGAGCTAACAATGTGGCTAAATGACTTCCTTTCGGTATCAATATAGGACAAGTTTCAATCTGACGAAGTGATTTGGTTCCACACCTCAACCTTCCTCCAACTCGTAGAAGTCCTCTGGAGTCTAAAAACGGTGACAATCCCAAGATAGCGTTTCCTTTCTTAATTTCTCTCCCCTCCATAAGGCTCTCAACTTCCTCCGGAAAGTATTCTCTCTGAACTGCCTTCATAATGAATTCTTCAGCTCTTTTGTATGCTTCAGCACTCTTCGGGACTGAACAATGGTGCCATCCCACACAGCTACTAGACTTGTTAAAGGAGTGAGCAAGGTGCTGCAGTCGCGCAATAGCTCTGACTAGTCCGATCCAAGAGGAGAAATTCTTAAATCTCTCGCACCAGGAGTGGTATACTTCATCCTTGCATGTGGTATGCAAGGTCTTCACAATGGGCCTCACTTCTTTATCTTGTTCCACATCCACCAATGGGAATCTGTCAGTGGGATTTCCTGGTTCACTGGGATTACACTTTTCCTCTTTCATGTTCCTAAGGAAATGGGGTCCACATAACCATCTGCTCTCTTGAAGGTCGCAGGGTTTGATTGACCTGGTGGCAATGTCGGCCGGGTTTTGATCTGTAGGACAATATTCCCACTCATGCGAAGATGTCGCCTGACGTATTCTTTCTACTCTATTTCCCACATATATGTAGAATCGTCTGCGTTCGTTGTTGATGTATCCAAGTACGACCTTGCTATCTGAATACAAGGTTGTGGCGGCTATTTCAACATCTAGGTTGTTCAAAATTGTGCTTTTCAGTTGAGATGCCAACACAGCTGCACACAATTCCAGACGTGGAATCGTGTGTCCATGTACGGGTGCCACCTTTGCCTTTGCCTGGACAAATCCTACATGAGGGGTGCCGTCTGTCTGGTAAGTCTTCATGTAGGCCACTGCACCAATTGCCTTTTGTGACGCATCGGCAAATATGTGTAGTTCTCTTCGCAAGACCTCTGCACTATTGATGTAAGCGTAAGCCCTTGGTATTGTTATGTCCTCTAACGCTGGCAATGACTCTCGCCACTCACACCATAGAGAGTACTGGTCCTCAGGGAGTGGGTCATCCCAGTCTAATTTCTCGGCCATCAAGTCGCGTAATATCTTTTTACCTTTCACTATAACAGGTGCGAGGAATCCAATAGGGTCGTAAAGGCTATTAATAGTTGCAAGTACTCCCCTTTTTGTATAAGGGTGAAGAGTACGCGAGACTTGAAATGTAAACACGTCTGTAGACAAATTCCAGCTCACACCAAGGGTCCGTTGAAGGGGTGTTTCATCTAAATCTAGGTTCAGATCCTTGAGTTCTTTGGCTAAGTCATTGTTTGGAAATGCCGCGCATACCTTCGGATCATTGGAAGCCAATTTATGCAACCTGATATTCCCTTCCTCCATAAGAATTTTCTGCGTTTTCGCGACTATGTTGACTGCTTCTTCAACTGTATCTACGGATATGAGGCTGTCATCAACGTAAAAGTTTTTACACACAAATTGTCTGACATCCTCATCGGCATTTCTTACAGTTCTGCGAAGTCCCAAAGTAGCTACTGCTGGGGACGCACTATTCCCAAAGACATGTCTCTTCATTCTGTACTCTGTAAGTTCTTTCTCTACATCGTCTTTGTGCCAAAAGAATCGTAAAAAGTTTCGGTGACATGCTGGAACTGAGAAGCGGTAAAACATCTGTTCTACGTCTGCTGTCACTGCTACCTGGAACTGTCGAAACCTTAACAAGATTCCAAGAAGGCTGTTTACCAAGTCTGGTCCGGTCAAGAGAACACTGTTGAGACTGAGTCCTTGAATCTGTGCAGATGAATCAAACACGCATCTGACGCTTCCTTCTTGGGATGATAAACTGCAAAAAGAGGCAAGTACCAATGTTCCTCCTCTGGGGAAGAAAGTGGTGGCGCAATCTCAGCGTGACCATTATCAAGGAGTTTGCTCATGAATTCCATGACATGCCGTTTTTTGTCAGGATCCTTCTGAAGTCCTCTAGTAAGTAGGTTTGCTCTGTGAAGTGCATGATTTCTATTGCTCGGAAGGAGCTGTCTGTTCTCTCTAAACGGAAGCGGTGCTGACCAACATCCTTCAGAATCTCTTTCAAAACCTTGCTCCATGATATCGTTGAACTTCTTATCCTCTATGGAGAGGCCAGGTGAGTCGTCATGCTTCGTCTTAGCGAATATGTCGGTTTTCTAAGTTGAAATGAATTTTTGCAAGTTTCCATGAGAGACATACGCCCATTTGTCCTAGTATATGTCTTACACACTGACAAAGATTCCTGAGAATGTGAAGCCCCGTAGCATACCTCACCGATCACTACCCACCCTAGGTGCAGTCTTTGAGCAAATGGGGAGTCGGAGTCTCCCAGTCTTTGGTCCAGAATGTGGTGGGCAGGCAGCAAATCTCTGCCAACCAGCAATGTTATCTCTGCGTCCTGATCTAAAGGGGGTATTTCCTCTTCTATGTCTCTCATGTGTCTGTAAGATCTCGCGACCTCTGGTGTTGGAATCTCGTCCCGGTTATTTGGGATATAGTTGCATTCCATCAATGGTGGAAGACGAAGATGAAGATTTTCCATCCAAAGATGAGATAACGAATCCTGCCGATCTCCGTCCAGTTTGAGTAGACTGCCCGGAACATGAGGTAAGTTCGTATTGGATGTCTGGACCATCCACACCAAAGAAGTTGAAGAAATCACTGTTTGCTAAAGACCGATTGCTCTGTTCGTCAATTATCGCATACGTTCGTAGCACCTTGTCTGGGTTATTTCCGTGGCGTATGTTGACCAAGAGAGTCTTAGCACAGGATTTGCTAGTTTTATGTACGTTTCCGCAAATTTGTGTACATACAGTCTTCACCTGGCTGTCGGTTTCAGTGTCACTTGCGCGTCTCCCAACATGCAGGGCAGTGGCATGTCCTGGCTCCTTGCAGATATTACACTTGATTGTTTTCTGACAGTCTTTGGCTAGATGTTTCTCTTCACAGCATTTAAAACAAATTCCCTTTGATCTAAGGAATTCTCTTCTCTCTTGAACGGTTTTCTTCTGGAAGGCACGACAAGAGTTCAATGAATGGCCAGTCTCATGTAAGGGGCACAGTTGTGTGTACTCTGTCTTGTCCATGGGCCTCG
The DNA here is from genome assembly GCF_032062105.1 of Saccostrea cuccullata. Taxonomy (NCBI): domain Eukaryota; kingdom Metazoa; phylum Mollusca; class Bivalvia; order Ostreida; family Ostreidae; genus Saccostrea; species Saccostrea cuccullata. The sequence goes on along the minus strand of NW_026929295.1, from coordinate 12,598 downwards.
AAGCATTCGTGTCAGTTTTCCTTGTGGCGACAGATGAAGTACCTGTAGGGTACAGTGGTTTTCATCGATTTCCATCCTGAACAACTTTGGCGTTCTCGATTACATTGTCATAGTAAAAGGATGGGTCATTTTTCATTTGTGCTTTGTCACGGAGAAATTTGCAGAAAACATGGAAGGGTGGAAAAGTCATGTAGTGATTTTCCTTGAAGCTGTTTGCATGCCTGGTCCACTTCTCTTGGATTTGGTAAGTGAGTCTTGACACAATGGGGTTCACTCCACTTGATGAGTCAAAGTATGCGAAGCCAAGAGAGGTGTGGAATTTCCTTTGCTGCTTCTATTTCTGACACAATGTCTACGAGGTCGTATAACCGTTTGTTGTCTTTAATACTGAGTTTCGGGAAGGCTGAAAGTTTGTTTTTCAGTGCGGCATAAGTTTCTCATCATCTCAGGTCTACCATACCTGTCCTCCAAGCGTTCCCATAGTCGGGCTAAAGCAACATCAGGATTCACACTGGCGGTCCTTATGCTTTGTGCATATCTCGCTGATTCTGGTCCCAACCACTTATTGAATAGTTCTAATTCTTCCAAGGAATGGATGTTAAGTTCAGTTCACTCACAATGTTTTTAAAACTTGTTTTCCATCCTGTGAAGTATTCTGGGCGGTCGTCAAATTTTGTGAGTCGGCACCACAATAAATCTTTCTTCGCAAGGAACATAGACACTTCATTAATATGTCCATTGCTTGAGTCTTGTTTTGGAACAAATGCTGGCGTCATAGGAGACAGTGTAATGTTGTTTGGTACGACACTTTGTTCCTTTTTCTCTAATCCAGTCTTCAGCTCCGACTGCTGTTGTACGAACTCCTCGACTCGCTCTTGAGCAACCTGCTGAAGGTTTTGGTATTCTTTATCTGTAAAATTCTCATCTGATTCTTCATCTAAATAATCTAGACTGTTCATTTCAATCTGTGCCTCCTCCATCTCTCTCTTGCACTGTAGAATTTTAAGGTCATGGTCAAGTATGGCTTTTTGTTTCTCCATCTCAAATTCTTGTTGCAGATATTTTTCCCCACTTTTGCCGCTTCTAATTTGGCCCGGTGTCTGGCTAGCTCTGAAGCTATGGAGGAAGACCTTCTCCCTGAGGACATGGCTGTAGGTGGACTTATCTGGCTGATGTTTGTCGTTGATTTCTCCATTCAATCAATCACTAGCTCGGCTATGAATTTTTCACTGTGCAATGTTGAATGAGTTTATTGCATCCAAACCCCCGGAGAGGGTGAAAAACTACAAACAAACAATACAAAAATGTAAGCAATATGTTGATATAAAACATACATAATAAAAATATGACTAGAGCGGGTTTCCATAGTTTTGAATTTTTAACAGATTTCAAGGAGGAGCTGTTCTAACGAAATTATTTCCATAAGATAATAAACAGACATCAACATAGTTTATCCCTAGCATGTTTAAAGATGTATTAATAATGGAATAATCAATCAATTGTTGCAATCAAGTTTAACGATTAAAACAAAGACAGGTAAAAAACGCGCCAAGTGCGCCTTGACTCAATATGACAGTTAAAAAATTACACATGACTAGAAAATGAATATTATGCATTGCCTACACATAATAGTAAATGAAAAATCACAAAACTTACTTCATAGGTGACTTTAAATGCAGTAAAATAAGCTGGGTTCTGGAACCCACGAGGTTGGCACTGATGCCTTAGATCGTTTCCGGTATACAATAAAAGTAAGGTAAAAACCAACAAATCCGGAAAGAATAATTCCGGGACACTACACTCCCCCTCCTGATTTTACAAAAAATCACCCTAATGAATTAATTCAAAACAAACTTACAATAAAAGTAAGGGGGTGCGTCGATTTACCCAAAAGGACCCAAAAGGAACCCAAAAGGACCCAAAAGGACCCAAAAGGAACCCAAAAGGACCCAAAAGGAACCCAAAAGGACCCAAAAGGACTTTAATTAATATATCATAATACATTGAAAATTAATAATTTGAAGTAAATTACATGAATATTATATTTTACATTTACATAAAAGTTGGCAAAAACATACTTATATTGTTGCAACTGTAACAATAACATTAACTTTTATAGCACATCAAAAACTAAATCTGGTCAGGTATGCTTTGATTTCTTTAAGGTGAAATTAACAAAGTATTAATCTACTTCTACCTGTTTTACCATATCTTACTATATGATATTTAATAAATGAAAAAAGTTTTATTTTATAACATGCTCTAAGCATATGGTATGGGGATGGATGGGGGGTGGGGGGTGGGGTGGTGGGGAACCTTCCACCCCCACCCCAAACACACACTTTACCCTCAAAAACTAGTTTTAGATTTAATAAAATATGAAAATGTTTGTATATCCATTTATTATCTTTTATTTCAAGTCCTTTTGGGTTGTTCTTAATTTCCTTTTGGGTTCCTTTTGGGTCCTTTTGGGTTCCTTTTGGGTCCTTTTGGGTTCTTTTGGGTCCTTTTGGGTCCTTTTGGGTAAATCGACGCACCGAAAGTAAGGTAAAAACCAACAAATCCGGAAAGAATAATTCCGGGACACTACATAATGTGTGTGTAATGCAACATTTGTTTTTCCCTATTAAGATGATTTTGAATAAACGTGTAATTTTTTTTCATATCAAATATGTTCCTTATTGAGATGTGTTTTCCAAAAACTACTATTTGTTTGATTTTCAGTGACATAAAACGATATTTGAATTAATTAGTAATACAACACCGGTATACTTGCAAGTTGTGTCAGCTTGGGTAATAACAATTTTTTAACTTTACATGCTTATTAAGTCAATCTGCTAATTCTAGTAAAAACATCTAATAATTGGCAGCTTAATTAAAATGTTCATCACTCATCAAGAAGGTTAATTACTGGTGTCAAAGTTCTCTTTTGAATCCCTTTATGCGTAACTATGAGTATGACCAGCTTGATTTAGAAATTCTTTTTTTTTTAAAAAAAACAAATATATTTACTTGACTGTATTAAAGATAAAACAAAAAGATCTAAGATACATCTCATGCATTTATATAAAGACATGTACTACCAAACTTTGTAAAAATATATTCATGATATTTAAAAAAAAAGAATAAAAACATTCCATTTTCCTTGAACATCAAACAAAATAAAATTAATGAATAAAACTTTATGTAATATAAAGTAATCATAAGTAGTAACGATAACTTGAAGGAAAAGTAATCAGATGTACATGTACTTGATAACTTTAAAAAATGTCTGTAATCAGCTTGGTATTGATAACTTTTAAAATCCAAAGTAATTGTAATTTAATCGATTACTTTTTGAAGTATAAAAACCATCCCTGATGTAGATTCAAGTATGCACAAATCATGACCCCCCGGGGTAGGGTGGCTACATTGGGCGATCAAATTTTTACATCGGATTGTACAGGAAAAATCTCATGAACATGAAAGCCATGGTTGGTCATATTTACATGTTTATGGAAGCATCCTCAGGTTGCTTAGATTCTAATTTGTTTGAAACCTGACCCTTCCCTGGGGATGGGTTGGCGTTACGTCAGGACTTATGTGGGAAAAGTTTCTAAGGTATTCAATCTGTAATAGGAACAAATTCAATATAATTGAATACATAACAGAAATCTAAGCATTGGAACATAGTTTAATTAGACATTATTCCCATTTAATACTATTAGTTGGGTCCGACCAACCCAACCTGACACAAAGCGGTCCCAAGAAGCAGTCCCGGGGACTGCTTTCTGGGACTGCTAAAGCAGTCCCGCAGCGGTCCCAGAGCAGTCCCACAGCAGTCCCAGAGCGGCCCCAGAAAGCAGTCCCAGCAGTCCCCAAAGCAGTCCCAGTGGGCGGGGTTTATTAATTAAATGGGCGGGGCTAACTCAGAAATGAGATTTCCAATACACAATGGAACTATAAAAGGCAGCTTAATTTTTGTTGAGCAGTATGCCAGGTATCCTTACAATGCGAAGGTCGTTTACATGTAGGAGCAGTACCCGCATAGATTTGAATCAATTTGAAATAATATTTATTGAAGGAAGAAAGCTTACACACCTACATAAATGAATTACACTGAACATGAATATTTAATCACAATTATCTTGGGGTTTTTTTGTGATTGATACAGGCTCCTATATTTATTTTCTATACAGAAAATTAAAATTGAATTAAGTTAATATATTTCACCAGAATTAGTTTTAAATAGATCTAATCATAATCAGATCATGGCCGATTTCATTACTATCGGGATACTCTAAAGGCATTTTTTTTAAAGTATTAGGGCTTTTGAAAAATTCGTTGCTAATTTTGCCAAGTAATATATTTCAGTATTGATTATTCTTTTCTGACATGTTAATTTAAAAATTATTGTTTTATTTGTGAACTGTATTAGTGACCAGTATAGAATCTAAGATTATGTTCAACATTAATTAATCTTGAAAGAAATTTATACACATTTCATTTATCTTTTTTTTTGCATTACATTTACATAGATTGAAATTAGGGTCATTGTTAATTGAGCAGCATGTTCAATGATGTGTAACACTGGTACGCGTACCCAAATAACATGCATGATTGATTTTCTGCCCAAAGGTGATTGAAACCGCAGGTGTTTATACCATTTATTCATACACATTATCGGCCAGCTGGTAAACAAAAGCAAATAAAAAAGAAATAAATAGCAATTACCAGTATTTTCAACTGTTTATTTATTTATTTTTAAATTTACTCTTTTAATAACATATTTATAAGTTAAAAACTAATTCATCTGTAAATTCCCGTATAATTCTTCACATTGCTTATGTTACGGAAGAATGATGGCATAATTTTATTTCATGTCATAAAATAAATTGTTAGATTTTTATTTGAGAGTTGCCAAATGCAAATTTTGAGTATTTAATTTTAGATTTGATAAGAAAATAAATCTACATGTAGATATTTTTCTCATGAGCCTGAAGTTTTATATATTTTAGAAATAAAAATCTCTTCCTGACTTCCTTATTTAACAACTTTATTTTTAAAAATATTCTAAATTACATTTGTGTAAATATACAGTCCCTAAAACTTTAAATTAACTATAATACATGTAATCTCAAGTTATTAAAATATTATAAGAAATCCTTGCTTATTAAACAGTTTAAACTCCTCTCTGCTGCAAGTAAACAAAACAACGGGGAGCCTGCAAATTCAGAATACACATGGGGGCGGAGCTATCATGTCACTCAGAATCTTTGTCACACATGAGTGAACAAAGCAGTCCCAGAGCAGTCCCATAAGCGGTCCCAGAGCAGTCCCACAGCGGTTCCCAGCAGCTCCCTGGTACTGCTTTCTGGGACTGCTTTGGTGTCAGGTTGGGTCTGGTCGGTACTGTATGTATAATGGTATGTGTCCTAATTTATGACCTTGAATTTTTGTAAGTTATCTCCACCTTATTATAATTATAAAAATTCAATAAAAAATTTGAGATGGTTAAAAACCTGTTTCCAATTATCATTCTTTTTTTAATGATCAATGCATCTTTACACGTGCACGGCAGTGTTTATAGATTTTCAAATTATTTGAATTTTTTTTTTGGAAAAAAAAACCCCGCTTTTCCGCATAGACTCCAATGCAATCTTTGTTAATCAACAACTGCTTAATTACTGAATTTTTTTTTTTTAGCTTTCTCGCGGGCCATCCTTTTCCACTATACAATACTTGAATATAATGTCAGAGTATTATGTACTGGACAGACATACAAGGGTAGAGAATTTAGTCCTATTAGGGATGGAAATCCTTAAAATCTTCTAGAACCTAAAAGAACATATTTATATTGAAGTAATCCTCAGGTAGATTCAAGTTTGTTCAAATTATGTCCCCAGGTGGTGGGGTGGAGCCACAATAGACGATAAAAATTTAGCACTGGAATTTATAGGAACAACCCTAAAAATCCTCTCAAGAACATCAAAACTATGATTTTTCATATTTATGTGAAAGCATTCACACAGGTAGTATAGATTCAAGTTTGTTCAAAATAATGTAACAGTAAATACGAAATTTTGTCAAATTACATTTACAGCTTATTTAGATTATTTATTTAGGCTTAGCCACCGTATTGATCATGAAGTGGTACTTCAATCAATGCCATGATGGTCTAACAGCTGATAAAGTGGAAGAGGTAACAAATATCTACATTGCATGAGGAATGCCAAACCATAATAATTTAAGATCGTTAAAACAATTCTTTTTAACTATGCCATTGTCGGCACTGGGAGACTAATATTAGCTAATAATTACTTAATATAAATTGCTTATTATATGGTTTAAATTTTGCTGTTTATTAATAATTATCCTTAGGATTACCATATATGAGAGAGTTATGCCCTACTTATCAGCCACAAAGGACTCTAAGATCATCGTCTGACAAGTGGAAAGTAATAGTAAAGAAATCATTAAACAAATATGGTGCAAGAACCATAAGCACATTAGGCGCACAACTGTGGAACGGCCTGCCTTTAGAACTACAAGAGCTTGAAGCACATGGAGCATTCCGCAAGAACCTAAAAACACTCTTGTTCAAGCGTGAATATAACCTATGAATGTAAAATTCCAGCATAACATCTAGGACTCCACGTGTAACCTCTCGTAAACTCAACTTCAGTACCTCCCTGTATACATAACAGTTTTTATTTTCATTTTATTTTGCCTTCTCTACGTTAACAAATTTCATCTTACTACCATGTTTTATATAAGGTCCTTCTTTGTTTTATCGATTATTTACTTTCCATAACAAATTTATAGGTTATATTGATATATTGTTTTTAAATGAAAGCTAAACCATTGTACAGCGCATAGAAACTATATGTGATTTTGCGCTTTATAAATTAATAAAATAATAATAAAAAAAAAAATAATAAAAAGTGATTAATATTAAAGTCTTATAAAAATGTAAAGAAAGGATAAGAAGACATTTTTTTAATGTTGATGAAAATAAAAACACATTATTGGTAAATTATTATAATTCTACATTGTTATTAACTTATATGATTAAAATCTTCATAAAACTATTGTCACAACAAAAATTAACAAGTGTAGTAGTCAGTCATATTGTAAAAAGAAATTAAAATGAAATCTATAGCAAAATATTTAGAAAAAATATTTCATTTTTAATATCTTGACCAATCTCAGTCAAAATCTAAGTGATCAAAAAGCAAAATTATCAAAGTAAAATAAGATAGCAATTTATTGCCTTGTTTATGTAAATTAGCTACTAAGAATTTCATTTGGTTGTCAAGTTCAATAACCCACTTTACACACAATTTTATTTCAACATTTTTTTTTTGGTAAAGATCTTTGAAATAAAATAATGATGATACATACTTCCTCAAATTATAATTTGCACCATAATTTAGCACTGGTGAAATTTAAAAAAAGGAATAACAAATTTGGTTTCAAAAGAGGTGTAAAATTAGAATTCTGTGAGCCAATGCTCATTAGTAATATAAAAATGGACAATTTTCCAATTCTGAATAATTTAGCATAACATTGTGATTTTGGTGATTAAATGAAAAACAATAATGATAGTCAAATGTAAATAGCTAACATCATTTTGTGGTTTTTCGTCTTGTTTTGAAACAGATATATTTATTTCATATTTACCTATATAAGTTGTTTAACATTTTTGGTTTAAAAAATGTCAAAAAACAGTGCTGTGACAGGCATTCAGGAGGCCATCTTTAGCGATGTGTCGATTCCATGGTAACGGCAGTCCCAATATTTTTTTTTGCTTAATTTAGGACAAGGGTGTTGTATAAGTAATAATTATGAAATTTGATCAAAATTAGTGACATCACCTTTCCAACGACTATTCAGAAATTTTCGTTTTTATACAGAATAGCTCTTAAATCATAAGAATATTTTTGTTTGAGTAAAAATGTTTTGAATTTCTTTAGACGGCTATTTCTTCTGTTTTCATCTTTGACAATGGTACTAACACGTCTTGCCATCATGAAATTAATGTGTATGTTACGTTTAACATGTGAAGGTTGGCAGGAATTAAATACAAGATATTGGTGGAAATGTGTTTTTGTAGCATAAATCTGTTATGATCTTATGACCCTCCTTAACTATAAGGATATCCAAAAAGGGTAGTTCTGATCCGCTCTTTTTGACCGTAAATTTAATAGTTAATAGTAATTTAATAATAATAAATCTAAATATCGCTTCCAGTAAAAGCGTTTGTATTAGGCACACTGATTTCCAAATACTCAGTGTGTTTCATTGATCATTTTTTCCTTCTAAAAAACTGAGAACTAGGTGGTGTAGGTTGGGGCAATTTTCGTGCCCATCGCTGTTCCATTTATTTGAAGAAAATTCCTCACGTCAAAATCAAGATGATTATTCTCTAAAACTATTTGTTTTCCTTCCAGGATAAACTCTTTGGAAAATATTTCATTAATTTGACTGTAATATTTGCCGATTCAAAATGCGATTGCTTCCAGTCCAAGTGTATGCGGTATGTTGGTATAAGATCTGTTACATCAAAGCTAACAATCCCAATTAGTTTAACTGTATCTTGAATGTGGCAATGAAAATCCAAATCATCTCTTACATAACTTGTTACAAGTTGGCATAGAGGATTTAGAAGTATATCCAACAAGTCACTGCTTCTGTGTGTGTGGTGCTTGCAGGGCCATCTACAATTGGTCTAAGTTTTAAATCTGTTGATCGAGGTAATTTTATATTTAATGAGTTTTTACCTTCATGTCTGCCTTGTATTTCTTTGGATTTGTGGATCTTTGGTAAACCATAAAAGTTACTAGTTTTAATTTTACAATTTGTGAAATAATCCACTTCTTCTGTGGTTAAATTATCCGCAAATGTAGTTGTAAAGAACAAGGTATGTTACCGGCCGAAATTGGCTCCTTATTTGATGTAAAAAATCAGAACAGTGGTAAAATTGGGATAGTTTGTAGCTAAGAACTTAAAATGATGCTTACTTTAAACTAGCACTGATTTGGATTCAATGCTTACATGGAAGACCCTAGAGGGTGTAAAAGTAGAATACTAGTATTTTTCCGAATTTTCTAAATTCTGGTGGAATTTCATATTTTCTCTTCAGAAAACATATAGCACAAGCTTACCTATCTGAGATTTTTACACATAAACTGCATCAGATACTAGCGTATAAAAAATATTAATTTGGTAGATAGGCAAGCTTGTGTTCTATGTTTTCCGAGACAAAATGTGTCGTAAAATCGATGGAAATTGCATAAAAATGAAAAAAAAAATTCTGATCTATCTCTGTCCTATGTGTATTTCAAAACTTAACACCAATACTCAATTTGTGACAGGGATGACAACAGGGTTTTAATGACAAATGTGAGCAGTGAATTACATGTATGTATATAAATGATCAACCGCCTCTAATATGAATATAAAGACAGTGTCCATGTTTTGCAATGGGAAACCCAAAATATGTGTAGGATGAAAAAGTAATATAAGGTGCACAACGGCAATATGATATTAAAGATTCTATGAATATTTCGTTCAGTGGTGTAAGAAGAGTTGCGGATATGAGATGGGTATACCTAAAGCGTAACAAACAGACGGAAATCCCGATTAACCCCCCCCACGCTTTTCAAGCAGGGGGTATAAAAAGGACTAATGTAGGCAGGCAAGCATTATGGCCCCTGCATTTTTTAGCTATTCAATGTCTCTGAATGTCTTTCTCAAGATTTTTGCAACTCAAAAAATCTGAAACAGTTGTCTGTATTTGAACTCCCCTGAGTGCTTTCAGTACTTTGATTTCTTTTGAAAATGAAAATATTTACATTCCCAATGTCTTTGTAAATTTATAAATAGTGAGTGTACTTTATTTTTACATAAATGTACTGGTTCATTGATAGGCGTGATTAAGAAAAATCCCTTTCGGGGCGGGACAAATAGAGACAGAAGCGGGGCTTAGATCTAGCTTATGGATTGGCGGAATCAAGAGCATTTAAGTATAAGAATAAATGTCAGATTTGTTTGCTTTCATGACAATGATCAATCGATCGACTTGCGTGATTATTTTATGCATAATCGGCGTTTATGCGAATTATTACGCAAGGCACTCGATTGATCACATCATAAAACCAAAATATTAGACAGTTATTTCTTAAAGAAGACGTGGAATTCACAGATTTTGATCAATACAACATTGTAAATAATAAAACTAAAAAATTGGAACATCGCGTAGAACGCGGAGGCTTGGGTATTCTAGAGGTGGGTTGAGGTGCCTAGGAATATCATGTATTTCCTGTTAACCGTGTGTACCTTTTGCGAGCTCAATGTAATTTGATCGAATAGACAGGGTTCTTAAATTCCCTAGTCAATTTCAGAAAAGGAGAAAGGTCTAACAATTAGTATAAAATACGTCAGTCAAAATGATAGATTATATACACTGAACCAAACTTCTAAGTGTTCACCTAACATTTTCTGACGTTTTAAAGAACAAATGCAAACAATAAATAATTTCTTTATTTCTTGGTTAATGATACATATTTAAGTTTGATGTTGAGTAAATTTCATGTAAGTATCTCGTCAGAATTTTAAACGAAGTGTCAAGGAAATGATGTACCCTCAAAATGAAAATTCACACAAAAAAAATCTCGATGGAGTACGACCCACTACTCGCTCTAATTACTACAAGACAATCTTTATTGTTGGATACCATGTACCCCTGAATAGGAGATTGACCCATCTGCTGCCACACCTACATGTACTGCATAGATCTTTCCAAACCATTGAAATTGTGGGGAAAAGGGGGGGGGGGGCTTTGACATTTCTTTTAAAATCCCAAATGTGTTCAAAGGGATTCAGTTCCGGGAATTTGACAGTGCATCGTCACACAGATACCTTTGGTCAATATTCTTGGGTGTTTAGCACATAAGTGCGCCGCTTTAAGGATAATTCAGAGTGTTTTAGCTGATAATAGACTGCCACGAGCACCGATTTCTTATCATTTTTGTACGATTGAAATAGTTTGTTTCCATGTTTCTAAGATTTTTTTCAGAACACTTTAACACTCTTTTAACCTTGTGTGACGCGAAATTTTCTCCTCAGAAGAAGATTAAGGTCACTTCCGGTGTAGTTAAATTGGTGATGAAAAATGAGCACAGCCTATAGAAAAATGTGTTTAAATGGGTTTTGATACTGTTTCATAATTTTTAAAAGTAATAACAAGTACAATTAAGCACTGAAATAAAAGTGAGTAAAACGTGGTGCAATGATGGCCCAACATTCCAACATGTATCAACATTCCAAAGGCTCTCCCTTCTATCTCAATGGTAGGCTCTCCCTTCTATCTCAATGGTAATTTTGCCAATGTTTTGTGTTTTTTAGTGAAACCAGTTTTTAAAATTTGATAATGATCACAAAAAGATGCATATTACACAAAACACGTGCCGTAAAGTACAGATTTATTGTTTTTAACCTTCGTCACGGAACATTGGTTTTCATCGATGATATTGAATTTTCTTTCTACAATTGTTGAGAAGACTCATCTGTTGTAATAATTTGAAAATATCATACCATTCTATTAAGTAGTTTGTAAATAAATACATTTATTAAAGTGAACACTTAGAAGTTTTATTAAATTTCACTTTTAAATAAATATTTCAATAGTGGTTGAAAGTGCATTTCAATAACAAACATAGGTTGTAACCACTATTTCAATAATTTTCACGATCGATATAAAGTTTTCGATAGTGATTGAAATAATTATTATAAAAGTGATTTAAATTATTATATTGAAGGTTGCTGATAATTAACCCAATTCTTTAACCACATTGCAAGACTTATTGAAATAACTTAACTATCAAAAATATAAGGATTAATTGTTCTTTATGTTCTTCCAGCATTTGTAATTCATATACATGTATTGAGTTTACTTCTCAGTATTAATATTACGACTTCTTGGGAGTGATTAAATCAAAAGAAGTTGAAAATACGCTTAAAAACAAGACCAAATTTTATTCACTATTTAAATAGCACCTACCATTGTAATCAACCTAATACCAATCATAGTATAGGGGTCTGGCCGGGCGGGTCAACTGAGTGACTTTTCGGGGCTGGGGGATAGGCGGGTCAAGGGAGTGCAGCCCCTGGGGGGATAGCCGGGTCAAGGGAGTGCAGCCCCTGTGGGGGGATAGCCGAGTCAATTCAGTACATATAGCCCCTAAATATAGGGTGTTTACACTATGTTTACATGATACACTACGCTGCTACTACGATTCACAACGCTGCTACTACGATTTTGGCAACTAGTCAAGAATGCATTATGACGTCACGCTTCACAGTCAAAAGCTTCAGCCTAGCCTAAAACCAGTTCAAACTGGATTTCCTCAAAACAATAACAAAATAACAAACAAGACAGATGGATAACAAGAACACAGATTTTATTCAGAATCAACCAAAGAGTGATCCTAAATTTCCAGCGCTTGTTTATTATACCATTGGCTTGTTTAGGGTGTTGTGCATAAATATGTTGGACTTACCTTTAATCATACTGTGTACGATTTTGTACATAGTCTAGTCAGCGAGCTTCCTATCA
>NW_026929294.1:0-37975 GCF_032062105.1 Saccostrea cuccullata | reverse complement strand
ACATATCGTACCCAGCCCAGTTACACTAAAGCAGTGAAACGGAAATTAAGTTTTAAGATTGACACTGAATTGCAACGTACTACTACGTGAAAGTCCAAATAGTTTTTCACATTTCATGTATCCTTATGTCAGAATGGTGTAATCAAACGCTCAGCTGCCCCCATAAACCCATACTCGCGAAATGGCGGAGTTGACAGAGTCAGTCGACATTTTGGACCCGCTTCAGATTTTCAAAAATTAATATCTAGAGTTCAGATTACCCAATTTTCAAACAACTTACATGTATATAGTAAACATCAATAGAAGGGTCTCTATTAATATTCCAAAAATAAATGAAAAATATTGAAAAAAAAAAAAGTTAGAAAATACACTTTTTTTAATTCGCATCTCCTAACGACAGGAAGTATTGACGACGAACGAAAGGTCGCGTCCCGGTTAGTATCTATCACGATCTATAATCCCTGAAAGTTTCACATTGATATCTTTTACCGTTCTTGAGATTAACCACAGACAAAATGTCATTTTAAAATCAGGAAATGTCCCCTAACTTGGCACCAGAAAGGAATTTTCAAAAAATCGCTCAGATAGATCAAGTTCATGTTACGACACATCTTTTTCTGAAAATTTCATGTAATTCCATCCAGCAGTCTTCGAGAAATCGCGTGCCTGGACTTGAGTTAAATTTTTACAGGTTTATTAAAATATCGAATGCATAAAGCTTGTGTAAATCATTGATAAAATTATTATTATAAAACATTATCAATGTCAATAATGAAATTTTACAGAGATTTATTTTATTTACGTGCACCGAGATAAGCACACACTGAACAGACACGTTGTCATTTTCACTTGTACATGTACCTAAGCTTGTTATAATTTCAGAGTTATGTTTTATTAACAAAATATCGAAGTACTATCTGTAATATATTATAATATACATTTCTGTGAAAAACACATCAATTAATAAATATTTACCACTTAAATTTTAAATGAGAACTCTGAAGTGTTAAAATTCATAACGTCATTATGACGTTCCATAAAACGTACAAAATTCATTCATATACATATGCTATTTTTAAGACCTCATACAGATGAACAGTATTTTTTTTTTCTATTTTTAATAGTGATGATTGAAAAGTTCGGTGTTTAACATGTTTAAAAATTAATTGCTATAATTAAAAACGTTTTTAGTAGAAAGAATCAGCCTGAGTGAGGTATGGTAGAATAGGATACACTTGTGAAAATTAAGATAGAATACCATCAGATCTAAAAAATTTTCTTGTTTTGATTTTAAAAAAAACTCAATGAACTTCCTCCTTTTTTTGGTTTAGATTTTGAGCCTGCTATCAATATATATTATTACTGGTGGAGGTGATTACTGTACATTTTTCTATTTGCTATATCGTACTTGAAAAATATTGGCCTTTAGTTAAATAAATTTCCCACATCATTTTAACATGTAATATTGTTTAATGCAGGCACGTAGCATCGTTTTTGAGTTTTTGAAAGTGGGGTGGGGGGGGGGGCAACCAGAGAAAATTTTTTTTTTTACTTACCTGAAAAATTTGACAAGCAAAAACAAAAAGAAAAAAAACAAAAAAAACAAAAAACCCGAAAATTAAAAGTTGCCCAAACTCCAAAAACCTTTTTCGTGGGGTGGGGGTTGGGGGGGTAGTGGCCAACTTTTTCAACGCCAATTTACTTTCACTTCCAATTTTTTCCCTACAATTCATTGATATCACTATACTATAGTAAAAAGTGGGGGGGGGGGCAACCATCCTTTCAATGAACATTTTCTATAGTAAAGGTAATGTTGCTACGTCCCTGTAATGTATTAGAATGTCAAAAATCTTTTTTTAAGTAGAGTTATCACAAGAAGGAACAAAACTAATATCTAATCAAAGGAAGGAAAAATTCACAGTATATTAATTAAGTATTTTAGTCGGGACTGGTATAAGTGAGGTCATTGGAAAGATTGTGTCAAAAGTCATCTACTGTCTATAGATACTCGTTAATGTGAATGGTTGTGAGTTTATGCACACAGCTTTAGCTAGTCCCGCCCTGTATCTCTTTTTATATACTTTTTTTCGTAATAAGGAAATTTGGTAAGGTATTCTAGTAAAAAAAATTCCCGGTTAGTTTATTACGCAAACGGAAATTACTTTCCTACAGGCCTGTAGTTTGATTCTCGTCAAATTTAAGAACACGCATAATCATTTCTTTAAAAGAGTAATTTACAGCATGTAGAATAGAAATAAAGTAGTGGACAACGTAGATAAAGAAATCTAGTTGTATTGAAAACCTTCACTTCTTTATATAATGTCATCAAGAAAAAATGCACAGTAATACAATTACACACTTAATTCTTTTAATAGATTGCCTTAACATGCACTATACATCAAAAGCCGTTGTTCTTGAGGAAAACAAAATAATGTATAATTTTATAGATTTTTCTTTAGTTACATGTAGAGCAATGGCCTTGGGTGGGGGGGGGGGATGCATGGTTTTGTTAAATATACATGTGCATTTAGAACCTTTGTAGTTTCATGCAGACGTTTACCACACAGGGATCTGCGAACAAATTTAAATTCAAAAGAAATTTAAAAAAAAAAAAAAACATTTTTTTTATATGAATATTTTAAACATTATTTTTCAGATGTCTTTGTAGTTGGATTACAAATTTAACACAAAACATCAAGACTATTAAATACCGAATAAATGTCATTGATCTATAAAGTGATTATGATTTAATATAATTATACACGATTTATATTTATTCTATACCTATAGAAAATTATTTAATTTTCAAACAGGATAGTTTTATTTCAAATCAGTAGTATACGAGGGTTGATCCAAAAGTTCGTGGAATTTCGTTCTAAAATTTTATCGTGATTTGATGAAATTAATCAACAGGCATATTTATAAATTAGAGTCATAATGCAACAATACTGGAAAATTTCACCACTTTCCAATTACCAATATGGTCACACGAGCTTTCTGAAAATGGATAGTTGGGAAACCCGGGGGAGACTTCGACGTAACGTCAAGTGAGATATGTCACGTCACGTTATAGAAGCATCTCACCCAAATGTCCAATTATAATACGTAATTCTACAAAATGCTGCTTTTTTTTCTCTCCATTTTTTCTCGTAAGAAAAGGCTGGGTATCCTCTTGCATCAACTTATCTTAATTTTTTACTCATATTTCAAAAAACTACCCATCTTTCCATATGATGTTCCTATTTCATTAGCAATGCCAAGAACAGTACGACAGCCGACAACGCCAATTAACGCTTTTTAATTTGTTTAGGGGGATAAGTACCTAAATAGAGCCTCTAAAAAGCGACCACATCTTTTATCAACGTCCATTGATGTTTTTTTTTCTTAAAATTCTTATGCCACTGGAAAACCAGTAACTAAATGCATTTCTCCCAAGCCTTTGTCAATAATATTCGCGTTTAAGATAGAGTGGTCCTGGGATTTTCACAAAACGTGTGACTTGACCGAAATTTGACGTCATCTAACAACTTAGAGATGGACAATAAACCATCAACTTATAAACTAAATATCCGGTAAAATCAGTAAAACTCTCACATAAGGTTTATAAAAGATCAAGCAATCGTAATAATGTTTAAAAATAGTTTTCGTTTTATATACCAAATAGGGCGGTTTTATTCTTATTTCACGAATTAAGAATTTAAATGATAATTAACGCGTTAATGTCTTCCCCGCATTTCCAAACAACCGTTTCTATGGCAACTGCCACAAAGTTATTATCAAAGATATTTAAAATGTTTTTTGATTTGAAATATTCATCAAGTGTCTATATTTTCATTTGTAATTTTCAACCAATTCCACTGAAAAATAAATAAAATATGAAGAAATTCCACGAACTTTTGGATCAACCCTCGTACACTGAAATCGAAATTCTAAAATTTTTAAATAAATAGTTTGTTCTTTCATTGAACTTCTTAAAATAAATGTAGGTTATTTTATGACTAAATTATGTTCTCTTGTATAACTTACGATTACTATACAATAATTTTTAATGATTATAAAAAACACAAATCATCATCTTAATTTTAGACAAGTCTGCAGAGACTGTGTGTGTACATGCTTAACACCAGCCCATTGTTTCCTGTAGGTAGAAAACCCTCTCAAATCACATAGAATATACAAAAATACACAGAGACAGGTGTCTCCTGTCCCCAGGTGTCTTCGCGGCACGTGTCTCCACCTGATATGGCACGTGAGGACAGTTGCCAGTAGTTACACAGGCCGTACAAACGTTTTCATATATGCTTTTTTGGGGGATGGGGGATGACAAGCAAAAAAAAAAAAATAATAAATAAGAAAACTAACAAAAAATTAAATATCTTAAACAATATTTCTTGTAGCAAATTACTAGCATTATAATACTCAGACCCCCACCTCACTCGATGAATGATGACTTACTCTTCTTTATTCCAATTCACGCATTCTACACGAGTTCACCACGACTAATGTGATAAATCCAGTTTAAAATTAATTTGCGTTCACGGTCATGAAATATTAAATTTTATCACATAGAAATACACTTTAAGTTATTTTAACTGTTTAAAGAGACCGATTTAATTTTTTTGATACAGTATGTGTACTCGTTTGAAAAAAAAAATCTATAATCGGGAAAAATTGTGGTATCTTCAGAAAAGATTTAACTTTTTGTAAAATAAAAAGTACATGTAGTTGGAAATTAGTATGAGATATAATTTCAAAGTTTCCCTACCTGGGAAACATGGAAGAAACTACAGACTGATGGCTTCCATGTCGGGAATCTATATGGAAACCACTGAGGCATGTTTCCATGGTTTCCTATCTTGGGAAACTTACAGGAAACCACAGGTTGATTGTTTCCATGTTGGGAATCTATGTGGAAACCACTATGTGGTTTCCATAAAATGGAAACTATATGGAAACTACTGATGTCACAATTCCCATATGTTTCCATCGGGTTTCTAAATTTGGGAAACCTGGCTTTTCATCCTGTGTACAGATAATGAATCTTAGGATAAACTTTAAATAATAATTTTAATAAGATGCATCTTAACTCCTCTATTTTGTATTTTATTGCTTATGATATTGTGCAATCATACTGTGCAATTAGCTGTATAACACTTGTCACTAAAAAAAGAGATAATGCTAGAATTAAAGTTGAAATTAACAACTTTAAACAAGGATCCGTGTACAACGATGCCTGAGTTTTATTGAACGGAAACACAACTATTTTTGTATTGGATGGAAAAATATAAATATACAGGGAAAAGTTTAACGACAATTAATGAGAACAAGTAAAAGCAAATTGGAGATAATAAAAAGGAAAGATGGGGCTGATATCATACTAAGTTAATCCCACGTTCAACAGGTGGGAACATTTAACAAGACTGAGAGATTCTTAAATTTTCTGAAAGCATTTTACAAATATTGCAGGAAATGGAAAAAATAAATATTGGAAATACAAAATGTGCATTATGCCAAAAATAAGGTAATACAATCAAAATAAATCTCTATATTTTCCTGTATAAATTATTTCATCTACACACAATGAAAAAGGTGAAGATAAACGCAAAGTGACAGATTTTGTTTTTACAAAATCCAAAATCAAAGCAATAAAGTAAAGAGGGCATAAAAAGGGAATACTATAAGAAATCAATGTGTGAGATCAAGTGCCATGTAGGAATAAGAATCCACTGTTGATCCTTAGTAAACCCTATGTAAAATTTCTTTTGTTTAAAAAAATGTATAAAACCCTCTTAATCGAGGGAATCAATATTTATACCCCCCGCTTAAAAAGCGGGAGGGTATATAGTGATCGGGATTTCCGTCCGTCCGTCCGTCTGTCTGTCTGTTACGCTTTTTCTCTTATCCGCAACTCCTACTAAAAATACTACTGAATGAAATTTAATGAAACTTTCACAGAATCTTTATTACTTATTGCCATTGTGCACCTCCTATTTTACTTTTTTATTCGACACGTATGTTAGGTTCCCCAGAGCAAAACATGGACATTGCCATTTTTTGTTTACCTATGACGTCACATAATAGAAGCTTCTGGATAACATTTGATAGGACGAGTTATTCCTCTTTACACATTACCGTAAAACAATATATAGCAACACATCGACATTATGGGAGGCGGGGGGCATCATTTAGTGAGCTCATTGCTCACAGTACCTCTAGTTATTTCTTAGTCTTACATTTTCTCATTATGTGTATTTTCGTATTTCCAATTTCAGTTTTAATGTCGGAATTTTGACATTTATAATAATTCTACATCAACACGACAAACATGAACAATTTGTAAATAAATCAAATTATACGGAATTACATCTTACACACATCTTGTGCATAAAATCAAATTCATTAAAGAATATATAAATTATGTATGATAAAAATGTTTAAAATTTCGGCTAAAAATCTCTCTTTTTAATTTTTTTATCATTAATACATATTCTGATGATATGTCTCAAACATTTTAGCAAAGATAGTGATAATTTCAGGAATACAGCTCATAAGAGACGTTAACTGTTGATCGTTTAATTTTGCTACGTCGTCATTTTACCATTTCTTGGCGACTTCAAGTGAGGGGTTGAAAAGCTGTAACGGTTGTTAACAGAGTTTTGAGCTAAACTTCATTGAATGTCACAATTATGTATTTGAATTGAAGGGAAGATTTATTCATACAATAAAAATCATATTTCCATCATCGCCCTCTTGGGTTAATAGAATTCATCATATCTTCAAAATGTTCGTTTGTTTATTTATATACAGAAACAATCGAGGTAATCTAAAAGCAACCTTTTTTTTCTAACACAATGTGATACTAGTGATACTACATGTTAGTATTGAAAATAAGTAAAATACATTTTTTAAACACACTTTTCATCATAGATGAGTACTAGAAAAAGATTTGCCATGAGTAATGAGTATCATGGATAAAATAACTAATAGAAAAAGAGGACAGGGGATTACTAACTTTTTGTCCCCCGCTTGAAAAGTGGGGGATATTAATTTGGGTTTGTCCGTCCGTCCGTCCGTCTTTCTGTCTGTCTGTAACGCTTTCGTTTCCACACGATATCTCGAGAATCCTTTGAGCTTTTGCAATGAAATTTAGCATAGCAACTCCCTATGCACTAAAGAAGACCCCTATTGATTTTGAGGTCAAAAGGTCAAAGGTCAAGGTCATAAATAAGCAAATTCTGTCTGTTAAAACACTTTCGTTTCCACACGATATCTCTAGAACCATTTGAGCTATTGCAATGAAATTTTACATAACAACTCCCTGTGGCCTAATGAAGACCCCTATTGATTTTGAGGTCAAAAGGTCAAAGTTCAAGGTCGTAAATTTATACATTCTGTCTGTGTGTAACACTATCATTTCCGGGCGATATTTCAAGAAGATTTTGAGCTTATGCAATGTAATTTTATACCAAAACTCCCTAGGACGTCTCTTGTCCCTCTCAAAGTGCCCCGCCACGTTTGTTTTATTAGTATTTATAGTATTACTTGTCGCTATTTTTAGCGCAGGGGCATGAGGAAAGTTATTGCGTATAAAACAGGTTCTCGGCGGACATTTTGTTCTTATTACATCTATTAGAACTGTTTAATAAAGGCTAAATAAATCAAACACCATGGATTGTGTAAAATTTTGAGAATACCGAACATGAAAACATAAATATATACATGTATGTGACTTCAGTTCTGCATATACTTCGCACTGTGTAAAAGATATTACATCTATTAGAACTGTTTAATAAAGGCTAAATAAATCAAACACCATGGATTGTGTAAAATTTTGAGAATACGGAACCTGAAAACATAAATATATACATGTATGTGACTTCAGTTCTGCATATACTTCGCACTGTGTAAAGCGATTCCGTGGTCTAGTGGATATGTCTCTCGCTTCAAGTGTGAGAGGTCCCGGGATCGAATCTCGGTCGAACTTTTAATTTTTTTTTTTTTAAATACTTTTTTTTTACTAAATGATAGTATTCAGCATGTGAAATGAAAAATTTATGAGGTTATAAAATCATCATTACAGTGTGATAAAAATTCCATATAAAAAATCTTCTTTACACATAATGAAGAATAAGCAATCAAATCTTTATATGCATATTGACATACATGTATTTTATTTGCTTCAGTATACATGTATACATTTAATAATTCTACAAATTCAGTCAGGGGGAGCCGACTTTTTCCCTAAGCGGGGGACACGAATTCTCTGAATTAGCTTGTTCTTTCACTGTCGCGTGACATATTGTTTAGAACCAGTCAGATAGTGCGATTTATAGCATAATATAACGAGGTATAAGATAACAATCTTTTTAAAAAGGAAAACAAAATACCAATTCGGTAATTACAGTTTTTAAAAAATTATTTCAAAAAATTAAATAATCATGCACTGCTATATTGAAAATATTCTTAAAAGTTGAATTACTTTATAATGTCTAAAAATAAAGAATAAAACATTTAGAAAAAAAAAACTTTGACAGCTGATGGGTATGAAAATACATTAAATAAAATAGGAAAGCTAGAATTGACTACATTTTTATTTTTGAGTCTGCTTCTTTTCAATTGAAGAAAATAAGATCAACAAATAATTTGCACTTCAATACAAAACTATTGCTTAGTTCCGTGTGAAAGTTTATTCATTCTTTCCAGAGTTGCATCCTTGATCTTATGAAAGGGATATTCTTGTAAAGAATATTGATACGACTGTAGAGATCCCAAAGAGTCTCCTGTAATTTGTTGACAGATACCAAGTATTTGCCATGAGATTTCCTTGAGGTGAGCAGTTATAAAATCTCTGTCATCATAGAGCAGCAGAGTCTGTAGATCCTGTAGAGATTGTTGTGACCTGACTGTGTCACCCAGTCTGTGGTGATTTAGTATAAACAACATGTGTAACATCACTAGAGGTGGGATCAATAATAAAGAAAGGCCATTGTTCATACTAGTCTTCTGTTCTAACACTAGTTCTTCCATGTAAGTGTATGCATATTGTAACACAATGCTAAGCACTAGCGCTCTCCTAATTTTTTGTATCTAGAGAATTCGTACATATCTCTATTAATATAATTTTTATACAAAATGCAGGGGACTGACAATCTCTTCCATGCTTTTTGCAAAATACTGAGTGATTCTTCATATCTATGTGTTTTGTAGAAGTACATAGCAAGATATAGAATGTCTAACACACAGCCAAATTTACACGACAATTTTAACATAACAGATACTTTACTGGTATTGCAATAAACAGCACGATTTTTAATCGGATATCTCATTTTCTCTATTAATAGGGAAGTGTTCCGTAATATCTCTGCTGTCATATATTGTAATGCAGCCACCTGATACGATGTCAGCCTTTTCCTTGTCAATTTTACTACTTGACTCAAGTAAACTGCACACTCCGCATTACTCAAACAAAGTTCTGGTCGTAATTCTTGTAATTCTGTGAAGAAGCTTATATCTAACTCGATACTTTTTTTTATTATTCTCTCGTCTGTACAGACGCTCAATGATCTGTATAAAATGGCGTGACTGAGGTAAGGTCTCAGAGTTTGACTTAATAGAAGACAAGATATACCCTTACAATACAAACCATACAACTGGTCAAACAATGATACTTGTACAGAACCGATAACTTTAGTTCGAAACATGTTGTTTTGAGGAATAAAAAAGTTTTGGCATTCTCCTTTTAGGACCCAGTATATCAATAATTTAAAGCATTTCCAGAAATATGACAATAAACTATCTGGTTTCCAAGACGAAGAATCAGTACTCTGAATTACCCAAAATGCAAGCGTTTTCATGAAGTATGAACAAAGAATCAGCGTATCATTGTCCTGAGAATTAACTACTTCCTTTAAGAACAATTTTAAAAGACCATAACACAAAAACTGACAATGATTCATGGAATACACAAGTTTTTGTTCTGCTTTCGAGAATAAGATTCTCCATTCTTCTCCATTTTCTGGTGTGCTTCCGATAGGAACAATATGGAATCCTCCGCTTTTGATTTTGGATAAAACATTTTTAGATGGCCAGTCTTGTTGATGACATCTCTGTTTCCATGAAACAGCTGGAATCGGCCAGTGGTGGGACCAAAAGCAGGACACAACATCTGCTTCAAAATCTTGTTCATCAATATGGAATGAACAGGGTCCATTGGGTATCGATGAGGTGAAGAAGATAAGGCCAGTGTGAAGGGTATTTGAATTTATCAGGCGGAAAAAAAACACTAGAAATATATTGTTTGTTCTTCATACTTTCGCATAGGGATATATAATTTGCATTATTTTCTGTACTAAGGAGATTAAGTTTTGTAAATCCCGGTGGAAGATCATCACACTCCATAAGAATCACTGTGTTCTGTGGGATACGGTAGAGACTGATCTGAGAGATATCACATATCACCTTTGGGTCTGGGGGCCACATCATTAAATCATGATCTGAAGTCTTAAGTCTAAATCCCTCACGTCTACTCCCACTCTTCATTCTTTCCAACCCCCTCATTCTGTATAGAGGTTTATTCAAAGCCTCTTCAATTTCGTCTACTTCTCTCCTCATCCTCACCTCTGTAGGACTCCCTATTGTAAGAGAGAGGCCCACATATACTGCCTTTGAAATCCGAGGTATTTGGTCCATTTCAATAAAGTGTATTTCTTCAAGTAG
This sequence comes from Saccostrea cuccullata, assembly GCF_032062105.1. Classification (NCBI taxonomy): domain Eukaryota; kingdom Metazoa; phylum Mollusca; class Bivalvia; order Ostreida; family Ostreidae; genus Saccostrea; species Saccostrea cuccullata. The sequence goes on along the minus strand of NW_026929294.1, from coordinate 27,259 downwards.
AAAAGGCTGGAAACAGAAAACAAGACATATTTATCTCTTTTTCATGATTTTTTTTTTCATAAGGAAAACTTTACCGTTATTAAAGATTACTGTTTTACTGTGTTTATTTTAGAGAGATATTTTTATGCGTTCTAGACAATTTGTTAAAAAGATAACAGCATGTATTTACCACTTTTCAATCCAAGAAGTTTAGATTTTGGGTAAAAATAAAAACATGTCAGAGTATTTAAACCATTTCTGTATACATGTACCCCTAAGGTGATTATATGAACTAAATTTTATATTAGATGGTAAATCCCTCATCTGTACTTTTGCTTATAAAATTATGTATGTACATTCATATTTTGTTTCTTTTCTTTAATCACTGAAGCCCATAGCCTCAAGTGTATAGTAATCTAATAACGAATCAAAGGCGAGCAATTAATTAAACAAGTGGCTCTTACCTTCAAGCTTTAAAATACTATCCCCAGGTATAAGAAAAGGTATGAATTTATTCTAATGCAATAGTTTTGTAAAACACTTTTTGATTGGCTAGTGCACTGATATTTGAAGCAGTAAAACGAGCATTAACGAGCGTGAAAGCTTTTTCATTGTGACGTCATAATAGAGCGACGCAGAAACACAATGCTCCGTGACGTATTTCATGTAACAAAATTCATCAAAATAAGACGTAAACAACAAACAAAATGCATGGATTGCATTAGAATGGGAATAACTATTCTTCTAATTTGGTATTTGCGACCGTTAATGCTGATTTAACGGTCGCAAACATCCGTTTTACCGGCTCCGCTTCCGCGTCGCCGGTAAAACTCAGTTTGCGACCGTTAAATCAGCATTAACGGTCGCAAATACCATATTAGAAGATAGTTATTCCCTAATTCACTCCCCGGACCTCACTCTCTAATAAATATAAACATTCATTAATAACCAACAGCTTAAGATCTTTAGCTTACGCAAGACAAACTGCGTTTTCATTTCAAATTACAACTCGTCATACCTGAAAAATGGAACATTCAAACAGACGACTGACGTTTCAGTTGGGTTTTAGATAGGGTCAATGTTCGAGTAGGTCTTTAAATTTAATAAAACAAAGACATTGAATTGAAAATGTTGGCTGCTTCGCTGCTTCGATTGTATTGATTCGCTTCAAATCCGGAATTTTAAATGCTCGTAAATGTTTCTTAATACATGTTAAGACATTCTTTATCAGATAATATTTGAAAAATCACAGAAGTCTAATTTTAAGAATGACATCATTTAACATTTTAAAACGTTAATTGAAAAAACAATCAAATTTAACTCTGCGCTACTAGATATTTACTTAAATGTATATTTTCGGTAATGGTAAAATAAAAAATGGTTTTTCTTATATTGATATTAATTTATTACGTAGCTTTTCTAATCTTTTAAAATCAATTATGTATTTTATAGTTTTAACACCCCTTTTTCTTAAAAAAATCTTTCTTATAAGAATTGAGAAGAAAGATGGGAATTACGTTTCAAAGGAGCTAGTATATCATGATTATCACACATTATACTTTGACCAAACTAACAATAAATGTTTCAACACAAAACAAAGAGCTAAGTTCACGAAGTGCAAAAATCCGCCTAGTCATCAAAATAAGTAAAACTTCCTGAAATTATACTCGAAGATTTGTATGTTTTAAAACATTTCATTTTTTAAGAATATCTTTTCTGGTTTTCTTTTTACAGCCGTTTCAATTTAGCATTGTTTTCTTAATCAATGCTGTCACGTCATTACGTTGACGTTGTATGCTTCAACACCGTGACGTTTTGTATAAAAAATAACACATAAACGTTTATAGAATAAAATTCAACAATATAGGCAATTCTTCAAAATTTTAAAATTTCAGGACAATGTTTCTATGAATTTTTAAATAAATTCTGAAAAATCGATTGTTTTTTTGTTAATTTATATGTAATTCAAAGGAATGAGAACTATTTGTTATATATTTAATAATGATTGAGTGGAAAAAACCGTGGATACATGCAAAACCTTTTAAATGAAAATAAGGGGCAGATTAGATTGAACACCAACACAAAGTGTAAATCTATCATATCTCGAGTAAAATTGAATTTTTTGTAGTAAAATATATACTATGGTAGTCATGGAGGAAACAGATTTTAATATCCTTAAATGTGTTATTATATGGTCCTACGGCATACAAACTTAAAAAAATAGAGATTTTGACAGAGAATAGACAAGTGTTCTGTAATAATGAAAACATCAAGCTTAAAAGAATGCTTAATTAAAAATGAATATGTTTGTAGTTAAATCATCATTTATTATATTGTCATTTAAAGATTTCGCTGCACTTCCTTAATTTATGGGATTTCCTGAACATTTGATATGTACACAGTTTTTACATGTAATACACGAAAAATAGTGACAATATTGAAGGCTACATATGTATCTTACGCACACAGAGCAGTATATATATTTAGGAAAGAAACCACAATAGTAGACTTTTAAACGAAATTGAGGCAAAGCAGGCGCACGTAGCATCGTCTTTGAAAGAGGGGGGGGGGGGGGCAATGATTTTTTTTCACTTACCTGTAAATTAAAGTTGACAAGCAAGAAAGAATAAACAAAAAAGAAAAAGAAATTGCCCAAACTCGAAAATCCTATTTCTTGGGGGAGTGGTGGGGCAACTTTTTTCAATGTCAACTTTCTTTCACTACCAATTGTTTTGCAAACAATACTACATTTGCCTGATATCATTTTACGATGGTCAGAAGTGAGGGGGGAGGGGGGGAGGCACCAACCTTTCAGTAAACATTTTCAATAGTATAGGTAATGTTGGGAAAAAAGTGCCCCCTCCCCCCCTTGTTGCTACGTGCCTGCAAAGCATCAAATCGGCCTCAAAAATTAGCTTTTTCGTTAAAAAAAAAAAGAACAAAACGAAAACACAAGATTTCCAAAGTTTTAAAATTATAAGAGTTAAAAAGCAAGATAACCACCATCTTCGCTAGCTAAGGGCTTGAGAAGATGGTCAAACGGAAATGGCATGTAAACCAATTATTTAATGTAAATTACTTAATTGAAATAAATCTACCAATGAACGATAAAATCGTTATATAATCGAAGTGAAAAAATTTTATCAAACTTTTCTCAGTACCACTTTTTATTTTAAAAATCTACACTTCCCCTTCTTTGAATACACTGCAACATGTGCGTGTTGAAATGGGGGGGGGGGTAACCTTTTTTTTTTTTGAAAAAGAATATTTTAATATTTACAGATTATATAACTAATCAATATTCTCATAACTGAATAAAATCAAAATTAATATTTATTGAAAAACTTGAGGATTACGGATCACCGCGAATTAGCTTTCGACAGAGGGATAAGCTAAAAAAAATCTAACGCACGAGGATTAGCATGACTAGCTATCGACGAAGAGATTAGCTCAAAAACTAACGCACGAGGATTAGCTGATTCACAGAGATTTCTATGGAATTGTTCAGATCTAATCACTTAATTTTATATAGGGAAAATTCAGTAGAGGTATAATAAACGAAACTAACTTCACGTGCTAATACCATGAATCTTTCTCATGTGACAACGCCGAGGTTCTTTCAAAATATATGCGGGGTGAACAAAAATTGTTGTGTCATTTGAAACTAATTTATCTAGGACTTCTTTTCAGAAAACGACATTTCGGCACTGTAATTCATATCCTGACAACATGTCAACCAACATATTACCTTACCATACCCCCTCCCCCCCCCATACCATGTTGAATGAATCAGAGACAAACGCCCTATCTATGATGCTATATTCTATAGGTTATTTCAAGAAAACAAAAATGACAGACAGGTAAAATTACCAGTTCAATCCGTTTATGATACATGTAATACATTTGGGACATACTGGTATAATGCACTAATTCAATGATCAAATCACGAAACATCAGTAATGTTCTTAATCTTTTATCATACAGATTTCTAAAAATAAATGAAAATGCAATTCAATTATTAATTTCTTTTTAAATGTTACTGTATCCCTGTAGTATCTTAATTGGCATATTTATTGCATATATCATTGTCCTATAAACAAGTACTAAAGTTATCTGCATTGTTATTTGTCACAGATCAGTAATGATTTGTCATACGTCATATTACGAGTCATATTGTGGGTTTCTTTTTAATTAATTTGGGTAAACCCCCATTATTTCCACTTTGGTGGTCGGTGCGAAGAGATTTGATTCGAACGAAAATTAAATATTTCGATGTGGCCACACCCCTCGAACAAAATAAAATAACACTCTATTTATTCATTTTTTTAATTTTCTTTTTAATAGTGTGAAATATTTTTTGTTCAAAGGGTGTGGCCACAGCAAAAATTTGAATCAAAGACGAAAAAATGCTACATTTTGATAAAAAATAGCAAAGTTCACGTGTTTAGACGTTTTCTGCACAAATATGACGTCATCAAATGAAAATTTTGGCGTAAACTATTCAAGTTTGATACCTAAGGACAATATTTCCGTAAATAATTTTCTTCTTCCCCTCACTTTATTTTTCCTAAAATCATTAGGCCGATTTAGCACATTCGTGGATTTAGCTCTTTGTTCAAGGAAGTAAGTATTTAGATTATTAGGATCCAATTCATACTTTTCACAAGAAAGCTTCATGAAATATGCTTATACAGCTCAACACAATTAAAAAAAACACATGGTTTTTCGCACAAATTAACGTGACATTTTTCTTGCAATTAGACTTTAAATCATCGAGTTTTAGTACGAGGCATAGCCCTTATATTATCAAATATTTCATGTTAAAGGTGCATATTCTCTAAAATCATTATCTTAAGTTTTAAAAGTCAATGTTCTAAAAGGGAATTTGTTTATAAATTGTATGATATTAAACGTGTATGATTCTATCATAGGTATTTACAAATTAAATAATCGAACTTTCTTTGCACATTTTCTATACTTGTCTTGGTTTTGTCGAAATGCAGCGCCTAAAATGACAAAACTGCATTAAGAAATCATGTACAAAGATATGATAATAAAGTATTGTTTATCTTTCAAAATAGAAAATTGAAAATATTGAAAAGATATTCTTTTTACATCTATGGTCTGAAACTTTCAAATTTTGCGTTGGTAGGTAATTTTCATGATGATAGATTTCAGGAAGTTAACCTGAAAAATTGTCATCTTTTTAACATTTGAAAGCAGTCGAACTGATGAGAAATACTTCTATCATCTTGCGCCTTAGTGTCGTATTAATGTACAGAAAATACAGAAATTATATTAACAGCACAGTTTCTATATGAAGGCATGGCAAAAGTTTTCTTTGAAATGAATGGATAGAAAGACGATTGGATGAAGGATATAGAGATTACAAACAGTATTCAATCTTTAAGTCCATAAAACAATACAAATGAAGAGCAGAACAAACATTGACCTCCGAAACATCGGAGGTTGGATCAGGTGCCATGGAGGAGTGAACATGAATAGAACCCATGAAAAAACCCATTTGGAAACTCTCATAATATATCACCCAAGAGCGTATAAAATCCTACAAATTATTATGTGTGAATTATGTTTAAAGTAATGGAATATGACAAAAATTAGGTTAGAAATCAATTTTAAAATATATTTATATCCATAACTTTTCCACTGATAAAAGTAACTCTGACAATATGAAAAACCTTTCCGTAGCTTGTTCTTGTTACTTGAAACACTAGTGAAGACACGAGAACTTGAGTGAAAATGTCACTTATTGACCAGATAAATGACGAAAGTGAACAAAAACACATAAATATACAATATTACATACAATCATGTAAATTATAGCTGGGATAAGGCCAAAAAATGATTAATTTCAACTTAGATATGATATATTGCAACTTAGTGCTTATCCCAGCTATTGTTATATAATGATTACCAAGTTTGTGTAACAAGAAGGTGGCGTAAACAAAGAGGCCACACGGCATGGTAAATGCTTGATGTTATACAATGAGGAAAAATTCCATACAACAAAAATTCAAATATTGGTATTAAATGAGAGGAGGATGGGAGGTAGCGGTAAATTGATTGCAACCTCATATTTCTGCAAAATTAAATTAATTGAGCACTCGATCCCGATCAAGCCGAATTCGATCCAAACATGAGTTCGATCCCGATCCAGTCGACCCCATTCTTTTTACATTAAAAATCAATAACAACTGCAATTTTAATCTAAATTTGTCAATAACAATGTAAAAAAGATTGTATATAAAACATTTTATGAGACATAAAATTGTATTGTGTTGTCACGTTACACAACTTTGCATTATAACATTGTGACCTTAATTTGTGCGGAAAAAAAAAACCATGGGAGTTTAAAAAGTGTGTTGAGCTGTATGACAAATACGTGCTATTCACACAAGTTATATTCACTCAACCACAAAACCTAGTTTAAAATATTTCCAGTTAACTTGCTTCTATTTATATCCAGCCGTCCAACATCTCATTGACCGGTTCAACATCTCACTCAGTGGTCAAATATCAATTTTTTTGTGCCCACGCAGCAAATTTACAACATTAGAAATGTTAGACTTTTCTGCATAATTGGAATAGAAACAATTTTTAAAGGTTTAATAATAATTGGTATCATATTGATTTACCACCTTCCAGGTTTACTCTGTTTCAGCATACTTACATAAACGTTTTACCCTGTTGCATAAAAAGTCGTAAAAAAATAATAAAAGTAAATATCAATAACTGAAAAAAACATATTATTTGAAGTAACAATTATGTGAAAAGAAAACACTAAATTCTTTTTTGAAATGAAAGGAATATTTGTTTGATAATTCATTTTCTCTTATCATTTAACAGGTTGAGAATACTAGATTTTCTGACGTCAGCATAAATTTGTATGTAAATTAGCTATCTGTTTATTTACTTACTGTTGATTGAGCCGCAATGCATTGTTGGCTACTACAAATACCCAGCTGTGTTGAAAATAAATGGCAACTTGAATCGTCCCTTGGAAACTTGTTTTCAATTCTTTTCTGAGATTTGTAAAAAAAATATTAAAAATGATGTATTATTTTTCCTTTATATGCTCACATTTACCAAATTTGCTTCATGAAGCCTTAAATCAACTTATAGTGCATCGGCCTAAACCATTGTTCAAAGAGATGTAGTTGATATCGTGACGGTAAGACATTAAGTTTTTTTCACGGGATAAACGTGTACATAGTTTTAGCAGGTAGAATATACGACAACAGGAGAAGATGTGATAGCCCCTCAATATTATCAGGAAGTGTTTTTGTACATGCAAATGTCAAAGAGTTTGAATCGTATTCGAAGCAACTTTTGATCATCTAAAACAAGTCCAATATTAAGCGTGAGCATGATGCAATGTCTTCAGAATATAATCTTTCAATTTCGGTCTTATAAAGTGATAATGAAGCTCTACAGAAGCTCTACAGTTTTACGGTGAGAAGTTAAATATTGTGCAGTAAACCGACACAAACCACGTGTCGCCATTGAATCGTAAACACGTAGTAGACTGTCATGCTTTGGGACTCATTCCATTTGATTTGAGAACGGGTGTGGTATTGTCACATGTTGAAAATTGCCTTCCATATAAGGTAGGGATTTCAACCTGTTTAACACTTTTTTTAAATTTTCTATATTTTAAGTGTTGTAAAGAATCTTATGGGTCATGTTCATTATATATTTTCAAACATTGAACATGCCAAAACAAGGTTTGATGTTTCCTAACCCTGATAACGGCGCAAGCATGTATTGACTAAACTGCATCAAAGTAAGAAGTTAAATGTCTGAAAAAATAAATGTTCGCAGAACAGTTTCTTTTAACATTTTTATGTTTACATTACTTGTATGTAAATGGTTAACTTGACTGGTTGACTGCTGGATTGTTTCAATCTTTTTTCTAGCTGTTCTTTTGATTTTTAAATAGAGAAGCAAAAGTTAGAGTAAGAGAAAGTTAGAGATATTTTTCTGGGCACGAAGTTGAATTAATGAAGATTTTGCACAATCTTTGATACTAATTTAATGTCTTACATTCCGTGCAATAAGAATAAAATATAATACAAACTGTAAGTTTACATTCAGCGACATAAATGTTTCAAAATTAATATGCAATTAATCAAACAGGTATTGACCAGAAATTATTACAATTGACTCATACTTTTTGTTTTTAAATAAAACAAAGAGAAATTTGAAACTATCATCGTTTATTATCTTAATCATGAACAATGCAAACAAGTATAACATGTAGAACATCTGTAATGAAAGTATAGTGGGAGTACAAGTCATATAATACAAGTAAAATGTAAGATATGAAAGAAAGGAAAGAAGGTGTACATTTTTTTTAAATAATCAATTGTAAAAATAATCTAGGTAATAAGAATAAATTTACATGAATATCCTTTTCAAGATACAAAACAAATCAACAACAAGTTTTCATTTTAACAAATCAGTATTACATAGCTCCATTAGGAAGTGTGTTCATTCTAAAAAGAGTTGCTTCCTGGATCTTGTTAAATGGATATTGTTGTAACGAATATTGATAGGACTGTAGAGATCCTGAATAATCTCCCGTGGTTTGTTGACAGATACCCAGTATTTGCCAAGAAATATCCCTGAGGTGTAAAGGTACATTGACCCCGTCATCATAGAGCAGCAGACTGTGTAGATCCTGTAGAGATTGTTGTGACCTGACTGTGTCACCCAGTCTGTGGTGATTCAGTATAAACAACATGTGTAACATCACTCGAGGTGGAATGTTCAATAAAGTCATTCCATTCTTATTACTGGCATTTTGTTCGAATACTAGTTCATTAATGTAACCTAACATATCATTGTACATCAGTGTGTCAAACACGACAGCTTTTCCGATTTTTTTACCAAGTGACATCCCTGCCGTGTAGCGTCTGTACATATCTCTATCTACAATGTTTCCATACACAATGTAAGGAACTGACATTCTGCCCTGCGCTTTCTGTAAAATACTGAGTGACCGTTCATACATACGTATTCTGTAGAAGTACACAGAAAGATACAACATTTCTGAGGCACAGCCTATTGTACATGACAATTTTAACAATGAAGATACTTTACCTGTACTGATATAGATAGTACGATTTGTATTTGGATATGTAATGTTTTGTATCAATAGAGCAGAATTCCTTAAGGTACAAGATGTAATATATTGTAAAATAACTGCTTGATGCAGTGTTCGTTTTTTTCGAATTAGTCTCCCTATTTGATTCATATAAATTGCAACTTCTGTGTATTTCTTAAAACTAAAGTTAGTTTCAAAAGAGTTTAGTTCTGCAAAGAAGCTGGTTTCCAACTCTGAATTTGTTATGATACTGCTTTCGTCCGTACAGAATCTCAAGGTTCTATATACAATGGCTTGACTGAGATAAGGTCTAAGGGTTGGACTTAATAGAAGACATGATATCCCTTCACGATATAACTGATACAGCCGGCTGAACAATGACTTTTGTACAGAACCAGTGACTTTTATTCTAAACATGTTGTTTTGTGGAATGAAAAAGTTTGGACATTCTCCGATTCGTACCCAGTATATCAATAATTTGAAACATTTCCAGAAATAAAATAATAATTTTTCTTCTTTCCAGATCGAAACACTATCACTCTGAATTACCCAAAAAACACTCGTTTTTATGAAGTACGAACAAAGAATCGAATTGTTGTTTTGAGAATTAATAACTTCCTTCAGGAAAAATTTTAAAAGACCATAACACAAAAACTGAGAGTGGTTCATTGCCCAAACAATTTTTTCTTCTGCTTGGGAGAATGAAATTCTCCATTCCTCCTCATGATAAGGTGTGCTGCCGATAGGAACAACATGGAATCCCCCGTTTAATATATCCGATACAACACTCTCAGACGGCCATCCTAGTTGATGACATCTTTGTATCCATGGTAATGCTTTTATAGGCCAGTGGTGTGATAGAAGGCAGATTAGAATTTCTCCTTCACAATTGTCGTCTTTGATACTCGATGAACAGGGTCCATGTGTAATGGATGAAAAAAGGAGTGGGCTAATGATCTGCAAACGTTGCAAATTATTTTTTCGGAATAATGTACTAGAAATATAATCTTTGTCATTCACAAACACACAGGAGGAGCTGACTGTTTTATCATGTGAGGTACTCATCAAATTAAGTCTGGTAAATCCTGGTGGTAGATCATCACCCACCATCAGAATCACGGTTTGTTGTGGAATACGGTAGAGACTGATCTGAGAGAGATCGCAAATTACTTTGTGATCTAGAGGCCACATCATTAAATCAACATCAGAAGTTATTAGTCTAAATCCCTCACATCTACTCCCACTGAATTTTCGGTGATAGCCCCTCATTTTAAACACAGATTTATTAACAGCGTCATTAGTGTCCATCACTTCTCTCCTGATTCTCACTTCTGTAGGACTCCCTATTTCATGACACAATCCTACGTATACAGCTTGTGATAATCGAGGTATGTGATCCATTCCAAGGTATTATAAAAAGCATTCAGAAGCAAACATCTAAAACAAAAACATATTGCTTATAGAATCGTACATTTATCATTGCTCAACCAAAGCAGTTAGATATATTCTGAAATAAAAAGGTTGTAGTATGTACATACCATATTTTTATACGTCCAAAGTGACTTTTCAAGACATTTTATCTCTCATTTGTACTTTCGGTTTGAAATATCCGATAATTGCCCGTATTCCTTTTAGGAGCTTTAAAGGGGCCTGGACACAGTTTTAAAACCAATTGTAATGTTTAGAATTCGTACCTAAGGAAGCATCATTGATTAGCAGAAACCGTGTCCATGCCCCTTTATAATCTTTTAAGCTTATGATCTTTATCTAAATGCATGTAATTCATTTCCAATGAAGTGTGTCGTGTGGCTAATAACACAATGTAAATAATTTATAGCTGAAATAACATCAAATTTGACGTATTAAATCTTATGTGATGACAACCCTAAATTTATAATTTGTAAAACATACGATTTAAATTCAGTTAACGGATGAGATGTATCACTGTTCTAACACCACCTTTTGAATACTTATGTATTCATAATCAGTGGCTACAATCTAACTCATACTTTATAAAAATTAAATACAATTCTTATAGATTCTTGTAAATCAAAGTACAAGGGCGGATCCAGGATGTCCCAATTCTGCCGCCAAAACGCACATAATGATCTTGAAAGCGATCAATATAATGTTATTGAATAAAACGTGTAAAAAGTCAAAGAAATCTGAACATTTCTCCCTTGCATAATACGTACAAAAAAGGGTGAACTTTGGTGGGTTGTGCACACTGTCTCATTAGCTACCTGTATCATTAAATAAAATAAGCTCAAATTCTACTTTATTTAGTATATATGATATTGAAAAAAAACAAAAAAACGTTAATACATCTTTTAAAGTCGTTGAAGTCTAAAAATCAAATGAGCATTTGAAGGTTAGAAATGCCATGATCAAAGTTTAAAATATATAACTTTAAGAGGCCCGTGGACCATAATGCTCACCTGACTATCATAAACTCAGCAGTTATTCACCAGACGGCATCCCCTTGTAATAATTATTGATGCCTGTTCTAGCCCGGTGGGTTTTGATTTTCCCTCGGTGAAAGGGGGAAATATTAATTTCGGTCGGTCTGTCAGTCCGTCTGAGGTTCTGTCTGTGTGTAACCCTATCTTTTCAACGCAATATCTCTAGAAGCATTTGAGTTTTTGAAATGAAATTTTACACATTTCCCCATGGCCTAGGGAAGATCTCTACTGATTATTATGTCAAATATCAAAAGTCCAGGTCAACATTTCAATCATTCTGTCTGTTTTAGCATTTTTGTTTCCATCCCATATCTCGAGAAACCTGGAGCCTTTGCAATAATATTTCCTATCACAACTGCTGCTTATGGTTTGAGGAAGACCCCAAATGTTTTTAGGTCAACAGATCAAAGCTAAGGCGAAGTCGTAGATTCATACATTTTGAATATGTGCTAAAATTCCATTTTTGGGCGATATCTCAAGAAGGGTATGGGTTTTTATTATTAAATTGTGAACCATTTTGAACCATGTTGAAAACTAATCCAACCCCGCCCTACTGTCGTCCCTCCGAACAGAAGGGTGGTTTTATTCCTGTCTCTCTGAACTTTGCAATTGAATTCTACAAGACAACTCCCTATGGCCTAGAAAGACGCCTATAGATTTCGAAATCAAAAGGTGAATAGTAGAGGCCAAACTTGACACACTTTGTTTTCTGTAAATATTGACGATATAGAACGTGATATAAACGATTTATATGTGAGCTTTTGTTTTCATTTAATTTTCTCGGTAATTCAAGTTTATCAATGGCCGAGGTGAGAGATTCTCCCGTAGCATGCAGAAGCCCCCCGGCTCAAATTACGATTGAGCCTTTTTTAAAAATACTTTTTTCATCAATTACTATATGATATTTAGCATCATGACTGAAGAGATTATGATGCATGACGTATACAAAAAAATTATCATTGTGTGATAAATATTTCATATTAGAAGATATCGTTAAAAAAAATTCCGTTCCAATGAAAAATCGCCCGGATACTGCAGCATCCGGATATCAGGCGTCCGGATATCTTACTCCCTTGAAGGCGACTGGAAGAAATGTTTTAACTTACATGAAATCAATCAGCTGTTTAATGATTTGTTATATCAATTAACATTGTCCTTGCTTGTACTTTATTTTGGAGTTTAAATAACAATGATGAACTGTCCTTTTAAAAGATCTAATCACTTGAGCTAAGTTCGTGTTAGTTCGTGTAGGTTCGCGTAAGTTCGATAGGCACTAAACAAAACCTTCATCTGGCCCCGGGATCATGAAGCATCTTAAGCTTAAGTCAAAAAATGCCTTAGATGCTGAATTTTTTTAGAGGTCAAGCAGCCCAAAATGAAAATGCCTTCCGATTTTGTATTATCAGTCTGCTGTTGTATGCAAATTATGAGTTTCCTTTAACAAGTTTTAAAGATTTTATAGATAATTGAAATTTTGACTTAAGTCTAAGTCTGTTTCATGATCCCTGAGCCTGATCATTAATACGTTGCGTCACCTCGAGACCAACGTCTTGTCGATTGTAATTAAGAGACAATTTATCAAATGTCAATCACGTGGGAGTACTATACAAGATAGATGTATTAATTTTACTTTTTTTATTTGACAACGAAATAAGTGGAGTGAAACATATATAGTTAACGAACTGTATTTGAGCTCAAAAGTTTATTAAACATTACAAAATAGACCTGAGCAAAGACCGGCCTTTAAAATATCAGAGGTAGGATCAGGTGTCATGGACCAGTGAGCACCTCCTGCTAAACGGTCACAACTGCCGTGTGCTTCTTGTCATGATTTAAAAATTAACGGAAAAATCTATGGGCAACTCAGTGTGCAAATAATGACCTCAAAATTAGTATAAAAACAAGAGGTATTGTGATACCCACGCCTCCCATATGCATATAATGGCAGTGTCCATGTTTTGCGATTCGAAATCCGAAATATGTGTCGGATCAAAAAGTTAAATATGAGGTCACAATGGCATTATGTAATTAAGATTCTGTGAAAGTTTCATGAAATTTCATCCAGTGGTATGAGAGGATTTGATGATAAGAGATGAATTCCCCAAAGCGTAACAGATGGGCATAAGAACGGACAAAGGGAGAGACAGATAGCCGTACAGACAGACGGAAACACCGATTACTATTAAACTTGTTTGTACATAATAAACCTCGTTTTAGAAATTTGAAATGAATACTTATTTCCAGATCTATTAAACCAGAAACTCTTACATTTCAGTATATGATGGGATTCCTTTTAGAAAGAATATGTTCTTTGTTATACTTTGATTGATTATTAATAGAACTTTATGATAAATATTCATTATGAAACAAGAAAATTAACCAATGATCCACCTTCACGAAAGGTCGCACCATTTAATATATCATTGAAAACGATCTAAAAGAAAAGCCTAAGCGCATTTATCGTTTAACAAAATTGCAATGTAACATAAACTGGTACTTCGAAAATATCTACACGCTTTTTGATATCAAATTTGAATGACAAAATGGTCAAAAAAAGTTCATATAAATTTAAGATCTTTCTTTGTACGTGAAAACGTGATCATACTGTTGTATACAAAAAGATCAGCATTTTGATTGTAATAGTCATAAAGTTTTCATTTAAATGTACTTTGCCAATATAATAATCAGAGTTTGGCAGAGTGCGTTCGACTCCGGCGTTATCTCCCCCTTTCAATTTTGTTGTAAAAACTAAAAACAAGTGGCCCATGGACCACATGGCTCACCTGAGCACTGTGGCTAGGAAAAAGTAGAGATTGATTTATGATTGAAAAGTTTAAATTCAAAAGTAGTCCCATGACCAACCATGGCTTTGCTATTCTTGAAAAGATGATTTTTAAAGTATTTTCCTATATATTTGTATGTAAATCTTTGGTCGGCGAATATGATCAATAATGGTTTTGTTCTTCTTGAGAACATGATTTTTAAGGAATTATCCTATATATTTCTATGTAAAACTTAGGTCGGCCATTGTGGCCCCGTCCTATCCCCGGGGGTCATGATTTGAACAAACTTGAATCTACACTACCTGAGGATGCTTCCATAAAAATATGATCAATTATGGCTGTTTTATTCTTAAGAAGATTTTTAAAGAATTTTTCTATATATTTCTATGTAAAATTTTGGTCGGCCATTGTGGCCCCGCCCTACCCCCGGGGTCACTATTTGAACAAACTTGATTCTAAACTACCTGAGGATGATTCCCCATAAATTTCATCTTTCCTTGCACAGTGGTTCTTGAGAAGAAGACTTTTAAATCATACCACCAAATTCTCATTAATTCCCAATTATCTCCCCTTGAATGAGGGTGTGGCTCTTCATTTGAACAAACTTGAATTTCCTTCACCCAAGGATGCTTTGTGGTAAGTTTGGTTGAAATTGGCCCAGTGATTCTTGAAAAGAAGTCGAAAATGTGAAAAGTTTACAGTCAGACAGACGGACAGACAGACAGACGCCGGACAAATGTGATCAGAAAAGCTCACTTGAGCCTTTGGCTCAGGTGAGATAAAAAGGAACTGCGCTTTTTAATATTTGTATCCTACTTTGTCTGAAAGGGAAATCGACTGAAAATTAAAGTTTTCTGGAAGTGTTAAAAAAATAAGGAAAAATACACAAAGCAGGTGTCTATAAAAGCATCGAGGAAATGATTGATGCATTATGAAGTCATACAGGCAAGTTGACGTTTATTTTAGATCACGAGTTTTCATCATATTGGAATTTTAGCAAAATTGATAGAAACATTTATAAATAAATAAAAATAAAAGAGTCACTCTCTGTAAAAATCAAAGATACATACAATGTATATTGTTATGCATTATATATGTGATTACTTATCAATATATCAAAAATTGAAATTAACCCTACATTTCAAATGAGGTAAGTTTTTAGCAAACAAGTTGCTGAAAAAAAAACCACCAGTCTCGTTTAAATTAATTATTTCATAAGCTTTCAGGTCGATGTAATGACCTTGTTAATAAATACAATTTATCATTAAGTCACATGCTGCCTGATGGTTTTTCATATTAATTTTTAGGTTTTCCATTCATTTTTCCGTTATTTCCCGATCATGACAAGGGGCACACGGCGGCTGTGAGAGGTCGGCAGGGGATGATCACTCCTCCAGTGCACCTTATACCACCTCGGATGTTTTGAAAGTCGGTGTTTGCTCTGCTCCTATTTTGTATTGCTTTTTAAAGATTTTTCAGCTTAAATGCTGTTCGTTATCTCCATACGTTTTATTTCTATTTTCTTTTAATTTAAATGGGAATGAAAAATTAAAAAAAAACAATGCATTTACACTTTTTGGATATACCGTAAAAATACCCGGGTCTTCCCTTTTGTCAAATTTTATTTTTCTCGTTGCGAGTAGTTTTGATAAGTGTTTTCAGTTTTGACAATTTTGAAATAGGTTTACCTCAATATTTATATCAGAGTTTACTATAGCTTATCTTTTGAAACATACAATTTATAAACTGAATTAAAACTATACATAGGGCAAAGTCTATTCAGCTATGTTGAGGAATATCAGAGTTCACATTCGTGGTACAACGTACTGGAAGTTTAATTGTGAAGTCATAAAAATTGAAATTAAATTAACGATGATGATGCGTTATTAACAACTTTAATTTATTTTTTTATCAATCATTTATTAATTATATTTTGGGTAGAGGAAATAAACACCGTTAAATGGATATCACACAATTTTTTTTTCTTGAACAATAGGCCCATGGGCAACATTTCTCACCTGAGCATTGTGGCTAGGAGAAAGTAAAAATTAGTTTATTATTGAAACGTTGAAATCCAAAAGTAGTCCCATGATCAATCATGGCTTTGCTATGCTTGAGAAGATGATTTTTAAGGAATTTTCCTGTATATGTTTGTGTAAAACTTTGATCGGCCATTGTGGCCCCGCCCTACCTCTGAGGGTCATGATTAGAAAAAAAACTGAATCTACACTACCTGACGATTCTTCCATATAGATATGATCAGTTGTGACTTTGCTATTCTTGAGAAGGGGATTTTTTAAGACTTTTCCTATATCTCTCTATCTAAAACTTTGATCGGCCATTTTGGTCCTGCCCTATCCCCCAGGGGTCATGATTTAAACAAACTTCAATCTACAATACCTTAGGATGCTTCAAAATAAATATCATCAATTATGGTTATGTGATTCTTGAGAAGAGTTTTAAAGAATTTTCCTATATATTTCTATGTTAGAATTCAATATGCCGTTTTGGCCCCGCCCTACCCCCGGGGGTCATGATTTGAACAAATATGAATCTACACTACCTGAGGATTATTCCACATTAGTTTCATCTTTCCTGGCACAGTTATTCTTGAGAAGTATGCCACCAATTTTTCACTAATTCTCAATTATCTCCCCTTGAATGAGGGCGTGGCCCTTCATTTGAACAAACTTGAACCCCCTTCACCCAAGGATGCTTTGTGGCAAGTTTGGTTGAAATTGACCCAGTGGTTCTTGAGAAGAAGTCGAAAATGTGAAAAGTTTACAGACAGACGGACAGCTAGTTGAACAGACAAACAGACAGACGGACAAAATGTAATCAGAAAAGCCCACCTGAGAGTTCGGCACAGGTGAGCTAAAACAAGCGTATGCCCTTAAACTATATTCTATACAATATCCAATTTTTATACAAGTCAAGTGACAAACAGCTGATACATGCGATTTAATTGGTACTGTATACGGCATAGTCCTATTCAATATTGATAGCTATATAACATATTCTATAGGTATCATCTGCTTTTTACAATTTCTTAAAAGAAATAATACATATTAAATGGGTGCTACATTTAAAACGGTCACATTTATCATATTTGTCTTTAACATATCTGAGTAACCAGCACATGTACAATGTTATTCGTAATTAAGGTGTATTTTCTCCGTAATTCTGTATTCATGGTTATTTTTGCCCAGTGTTATTTTCGC
Organism: Saccostrea cuccullata; assembly: GCF_032062105.1. Taxonomy (NCBI): domain Eukaryota; kingdom Metazoa; phylum Mollusca; class Bivalvia; order Ostreida; family Ostreidae; genus Saccostrea; species Saccostrea cuccullata. The sequence continues at coordinate 9,687 of NW_026929294.1, read as the reverse complement.
CCTTTCATATTCAGAAACAAGTTTGCCCAGTTTTAAATTCGCCCAGAAAGATTTTTGTTTATGATATTACATTGTCTACATTGAATTCGCCCCGTTTTAAATTCGCCCACTTCTTACGAGGGTGAAAGGGGCGAAAATTAAACGGGGGCGAAAATTTCCCTGTATACAGTAAATGTATGCACACAGTAAGGACATGTTATAATAATACAAATGCGATATAGTAGGAAACAGTAGGTAAGCATAAAATACAAACGTTGTTAACGATTTAAAAAATAACAAATTGAAAATTAAGTTTGAGTAATCCAAGAAGAAAATGTAGGAACTTTCACAGACTTTTCCAAGTGAAAAATAAATTTCAACAATCAATTGTAGATGAATTTAAATGAATCCATGCCCCATGAGGAAGTTTGTCCATTCTTATAATAGTTGCTTCCTGGATGTCGTGAAAGGGATCCTGTTGTAAGAAATATTGATAGGACTGTAGGGATCCCGAATAATATCCAATGATTTGTTGACAGATACCCAGTATTTGCTAAGATATATCTCTAAGATAAATATCTACATAAGCCCCAACATCATCATAGAGCAGCAGAGTGTGTACATCCTGTAGAGATTGTTGTGACGTCACTGTGTCACCCAGTCTGTGGTGATTCAGTATAAACAGCATGTGTAACATTACTAGAGGCGGGATTTGTAACAAAGAACGCTTATGTTTCTTACTGATCTGCTTCTCTAACACAATTTCATTAATATAAACCAGATCATGATTTAATTGCAAGTTAAACATAACAGTTCTGCTGATTTTTTTATCCAGCGACATCCTAGCTGTGCAGTGTTCGTAAATATGTATATTTACATTGTCAAACACAATGTAAGGAACTGCCAATCTCTCCTTTGCTTTCTTTAAATAACTGAGCGAAAGTTCATACCTACGTGTTTTGTAGTAGTAGATAGCAATGTAAAGAATGTCAGACACGTACCCAAATGTACATGACAGTTTTAACAATGCAGTCTCTGTACTGGTATTGCAATAAACAGTGCGATTTTTATTTGAATATATACTGTTCTGCATACCTTGGGCAGTAGTCCTTAATATATCTGATGTCATACATTGTAATGCTCCTGCTTGATACACTGTTAACCTTTTCCTTAACAATTTCTCTATATGATGCATGCACATTGCGAATTCCTCAAAACTCTATCTTTCTGGACGTAATCCTTGTAATTCTTTAAAGAAGCTGATTTCTAATCTAGTGCTAGATATAATACTGTTCTCATTAATACAGACTTTCAATGTTCTGTATAAAATGGCGTGACTGAGGTAAGGTCTCAGGGTTGGACTTAACAATAAACATGGTATCCCCTTACGATACAAATCACACAACTGACGGTACAATAATTTTTGTACAGAACCAGTGACTTTCAATCTAAACATATTGTTCTGGGGAATAAAAAAGTTCGGACATTCTCCAATGCGTACCCAGTATATCAATAATTGAAAACATTTCCAGAAATATGACAATAAGTTGTCTGGTTTCCAGGTAGAAGAATGACTCCTCTGAATCACCCAAAATACAATAGTTTTCATGAAGTAAGAACAAAGAACCGGGACATGAGTTTCAGAATTAATTAGTTCTTTTAGGAAAATTTTTAGAAGACCATAACACAAAAATTGAGAATGATTCATTGCACAAACAATTTTTTCTTCTGCTTGCGAGAATGAGATTCTCCATTCCTCTCCATTGGCAGGTGTGCTGCCGATAGGAACAACATGGAATCCCCCGTCTAATATTTCTGATACAAGTCTATCAGACGGCCAACCTTGTTGACGACATCTTTGTATCCATGGTAATGCTTTTGTAGGCCAGTGGTGTGATCGAAGGCAAATATGAATTTCTCCTTCAAAATCTCCTTGTTTGATATTGATAGAACAGGGTCCATGCGTAATGGAAGGGGCGAAGTAGGGGCTTCTGATCTTGAAAAATTGAAAATAATAATCGCGGAATAATGTACTAGAAATATATATTTCGTTATTTTTAACTATACATGAGGATCTGATATATGCATCATTTGATGGACTCATCAGATTAAGTCTGGTAAATCCCGGTGGAAGATCATCACACTCCACCAGAATCACGGTGTGTTGTGGGATACTATAGAGACTGATCTGTGAGAGATCACAGATTACCTTGTGGTCTGGAGGCCAGAACATGTAATCATCATCTGAAGTCTTCAGTCTGAATCCTTCACCTCTACTCCCACTTATCTTTCCGTCAAATCCCCTCATTTTAAACAAAGGTTTATTCACAGCGTCCTTAGTGTCCATCACTTCTCTCCTGATCCTCACTTCTGTAGGACTCCCTATCTCATGACACAGTCCTACATAGACCGACTCTGATAGTCGAGGTATGTGATCCATTACAATGTTTGATAATTATTGAGTAACAACTATCTGAAAAGGAAATATTACTTTATATAATTATTTAAATGTGAATCATAATGTCATTTTCTTCAATTTCATTTTGACATTGATAAAAAGAGTTATCTTTTCTATATATTGTAAAATTATTAAAGGGTGTAATAGTATACAAACCATATCTGTATAGAAGATATATTAATCTAATGGGAAATCCCTAACGTGTACTTTCACTCTGAAGTATCATGAATTTCCCTATACTCTATTTATTTTTGGAGTTAAAAATCATGGAAATTTATAACTTAAAATTAGATATGTTATTCGTAATGAAGCAGTGCCGCGCAGTAAATAACACAGTTCAATGTGCTTAGTTTTTTTTTTTATTATTATTATTATTATTATTATTATATTTATCTCTAAATATCAGTTCAATGTGCTTAGTTTTTTTTTTTTTTTTTTTTTTAATCAAAGAACGACTGCACTTAACGCTGTATTTTGGGTCTTTTTTGGTCGCTTCTGTTGCTTTTAAATCTTAACTTAAGTTCACTTTTATATATTTATTAGAGTGGTTAAATGTTAAAAATAATTTTGGACTTTTAAGGACAGATGATACAAACAATATTTTTTTTGGAGGAGACTTAATATCATGTCTCTAGTTTAGAAAAGTGGATAATTCTTAGAATTTTTTCTCCAAAAAACTGGAAAATGAGATAGTCTTGGAAATATTTAGTAATATTTCAATAAAATTATAAAAATTAATAAATCACACTCAGTAAAGGTTTACAGATGAAAATAAGTTTAAGAATAGTTTATTATGGTGCTAAAAGCATAATATAAACTTTAGATCTAGAAAATGTATACATAGCCAGGTGAATTTTATCAGGAAAAGCTATCGATGGTAAAAATTATAGCCTATATAAAATTGATGAATTTTGTTATTTTGTTTTTCTTCCTTAAAATCACCTGGCTTGGGCACGGTGTTGGTACATATTGACGTTACGTCAAAACAACGTAAGTAACAACGTTGTTATAACGTTTTGAACTTTAAACATGCATTTTTTTTTTAGATATCTTAGAATATCTCTAAATGAATTTATTTTTCATAAATGTAAAAATTATATTTCAGGGCACAACATTTTCAATATTTGAACCTTCTATTTTAAATATTTAAATGTTTATTAATAAAACTTACAAATAAACTGTAAATTTCAATTACTGAAATATCAAAGGCACTCTGTGAATATCCTTATTCCTCTTTCTACTTTTTTCCTACTTTGTATTGTCTGTCTTATAAAGAGAAAACATTTTATTAAAAAAAGCATCCCCTTTCAACCATTTCTCCTTCATTTTTTTTCAGTTATGTCATTACAAGTTTTCTATTTCTATATAAAGTCTGCATGCCTTGGATGTATAGCGAAAATGAGAGTTAAAATTTTCATACTGCCTACCTTTCAATGGAACGGGTCGTCATTTTAAATTAAAAAAAATATGCTGAGTGCACGACTAGATTTTTTTTATTACAATTTTCGTACTGATGTGCCATTGTGATGTGAATCAGTTCTTTCATGATAGGTAATCGCTATCTATTCTTTTAGTCATATATTTGATTGAAATTTTCTTGCTTTTGTCAGCCCAAGTAATAGGCTGCTGTTCAGGTTTGTCGTGAATGCTATGGAATATGAAAAAAAATCATTTTTTAGCTCAAGTATATCAATTTTATAAATTTGGGGGATGAAAAAAGGAGGGATGGAGTCGTTTCTTGACATTGAAAATCTCGATAATCACCAAAATTCTAAAATCCTTTTACTACTTTTGGACAAAGAAGGGGGGTGCTCTTCTTATGTATACTTCGTATAGTGGGATATTTTTCTGTGGAACGATATTATTTTGGGTTTTCATGATCTTATTCCCATGGTACACATAATGATTAAGTGTAATAAATATAATATGTGGGGGAAAAAATGCCCAACAATTTCCGGGGTTGAAAATCGGGAAGAGGGGGGAGGGGGTTGCCCACAAGTACTTTGACCTGGCACTACGGACCTGCAGGACAAAAAGGCACGGCGATAATAAATTGACGCTCCCGACATCATATGCAAATATGTAGTGTGTAAAATGACGTTTTTCGCACCTGTGACAAAATGGCTACACTTTTATTGATCCTTGCGTTTATTTCATGTAGACCATTAAAGTAAAAATTATGTAAATAGTTTATACAGTTTTAAATGTTCTTTCAAGCTATTAATTTATATATTTTTGATATGTAACTGACACATATTAAGTAACAAAACAGTGACTCGTGCGTGCATAACAAAATGGCTACACTTAAAAAAGCCTTCCTAATATTTACATTGGAAAAGTAATATAATATGTATCAACTCAATTAATCATAGAAATATATGTACTAAAGGATTATTCACCAAAATTTATATTTGTCTGGAATTTATGTCTGGTACACTTCACCATTTCAGCTAATGTCAATGTAAGGAAAAGATTTTTTTACTGTTGGACATTTTACATACGCACTGTAGATCCAGTCCAAATTCATGAAATTGATAAAATGATGTTAAAAACTCAACAATATCTTTAAAAATGCATATATTTTATTGTATCCCCTAAATTTCATTTTATTTGGAGGATGGTAAGTGTATTTTTCATACCTTGTAGTTGCACGAACAATATTTGATGTAACGTCAGACACGGGAATTTCGCTTAATGACCAATAAAGAATAACGCCTCATCATAGTTAAAATATATGTAAACTATTTAAAAAAGAATTTTCAGAATTATTTATTACTTTGGGTAACACAAATGGTTTTGTTTTTAATTTAAAGTTAATATGACATCCTGAAACCGCCAATTTCTTTGCGACATAAAGAGTTATATATTTTAGTACCAACACCGTGCGCAACGTCTAAATAATATTTTTCTAAGGTTTATATTACACTTTTAGCACCAAGATAACATATTCTGAAATTTGTTTTCTCCTGTAAACCTTTACTTAGTGTGATTTGTCTATTTTTGTTTTTTTATTGAAATATTACTAATATTTTCCAAGTTTATTTCATTTTCCAGTTCTTAGGATGAAAAATTCTAAGAATTATTCACTTTTCTAAACTTGTGACATGTTATTAAGTCTCTTCCAAAGAAAAAAATTGTTTGTATCATCTGTCCTTAATGTAATAACTAATTTCATGTTTTGTCCAAATATAGAGAATTTAACACTTACCTGTCCTTGATTGTACATTATGTTTTCATGTACATGTATGAGAGGCGGAGCTAACATATCGTAAGAATGAATCTAAAATTAGACTGAATAAATAACAATGACATGTATTAAAAAAAAGATGAGATCTCTATTTTCCATCTTCCTATTCATTCTGTACAATACAAGTACATTAATTACAAAGGTTAAAAACGGACGAGCCCATCAAAGTAAGTAACGAATAAATAAATTTCATAAGCATTACTACTAAAAATAATTTAAACCACGAAATTAATTTAAACCTCTAAAATTAGACCCCACGAAAATATGTCATTTTACAGTATCCGATTCAAGTTTAATCAACAGATAAGATGTATCACTGATCTTATTCAGCTGTTAAATATCCATATATTTATAATTAGTGGTATAAATCTTATATATACTCTGCGTATAATTTAGTAACATTCTTAGAGATTCTATTCAAATTAAATTAAAAGGGCGGATCCAGGGTGTCCATCCGACAAAAAGGCGCTATCAAGCGATCATTATGTTTTTGTATATAAAAAGTCAAAAAAATATCTACATGTCTCCCATAAATAATACGTACAAAAGCAAAAGGGGTGTAAATTAGGTGGGGTGTGAACATTGTCTTATCGTTAAAACTTTAAAGATTTGTTCCTATAGAAATATATCCTTTTTTTTTCATTTTTCATATTTTACTGAGTGGAATAAAAAACGGTGTTTGACCGATGAGCAAGATGTTGGACATGTCGATGAGATTTTGGACTGAGAATACAACAAAACATTGGAATAAAACGAATAACAAAACATTTTTGATTGTGTTCTATTGCAAAACGCATTTTGTAGAATCCTCGAACCAAACCGTCTGCCTTCGGCCTAAGGAAAACAGTTTGGTTCTTGGGCCCGACAAAATGCATGTTTCTCATTAACTCAAAAAATGTGTATTAGCTATCATTAAGTGAAATTAAGTCAATATAAATCTATATTGCTTTATTTTGTAAATATAATATTTTGCAATCAGCAGTTCTTCACCAGATACTGTCCTCCTGTAATACTTATTGTGGCCCCGTTCTAGCCCTGGGAGTACCCCAGAATATTTCCAGAAAAAAATCAGCTTACTTTGACACAGTGGTTCGTGAGAAGAATAAGTGTTTTTGAATATTAATCTTTCGATGCCCATGTGTTTGACCCCAACCTTGGAGCTACTTTGTCCTTACCTATAACATTGAAACAGTTGCTGCTAGAGTTGTAATATTCCACATATACATTCCTTGTAATCAGTATCTTCTTTCTTACCATTATTTTTATCCCATGACATTGACCTTGAACTATGACCTTCTTTTAGAAAACTAACTCTTGTTATATTTTCTAAATAGTTGTTAGTAGGGCTATCTATTATACCTTTCAGGTGCCAGACAACCAACTGAAAGACTTTTCACCAACGAAAGTGAAATTCACCAATGCAAAAAAAAAAAACAACAACAAAATATAGACATCTTATACATATATTTATTATCATCATTTATAACACGTCAATACATAAGCATCATGAATAAAAATCTTTGATATGCAGTTCATGTTGTCACATAGGGAGATATTAACAAGAGTACGATTTTATACACGATTAGATGTAACACCCACCAAAGACTGGGTGAAAATGAAATATAATTCTGTAAATATAATACAATGATAGAGGACAAAAGATTTTATTAACGATCTTAAATTCCTTTCTTTAAAGAACATTATAACAGGGGTTATCTAAGTAAGGCTTATTTCTAAGAAGGATTTTAATTTTTCTTATCCATGAAGATCCAAGGATATCAAAATGTGATAGCTATAATTCCTGTTTTCATTTGATAAACTGTACATTTTATTGTAAGTAAAGACAATAATGCTAAGAAACACCATAATCACTCCTAAATCTTTAATGGTAGATATTGATAGAGTAATGATGAGTTTATCTTTCAGTAAAAGTGTGATAATTATCTGTCTAAATGTTAGATAATTTTAGATAATTATCATCTTATAATGAGATAAATATCAGTCTAACAGTAGATAAATTTATATTATTATCCATTAATTAATGGTGAGATAATTATCATATTGAATAGTTCAGTATGCATGCTGTAGTTGAAATCTAGACACATTATGGTTTGATAATGCATGGTAAATATATAGCACAATATATATAGTATAAAACAGTGAATAGAAAGCATCAGCTTTGATAGAAATAAATACATACAAATAATGTAACATTATAACATAAAACACGTCTACAGGCTTAGCACTGGTTATCATAAGACTAGCTTGTTAATCATTCGGATTATACTGAAGCCATACAACAACAAGAGGCCCATGGGCCTTATAGGTCACCTGAGCATTATTCAACAACTTTCCAGTGATTGAATTTGTTTTAAGCCAGATGCTATAGCATTTACAATTTGGTAATCATAACTATACACTTAGCAGTTCCTTAGTTTGGTTACTTAATACCCATAGGCAGGGTAGGGGAACAAAAAATGCATTTCAACAAATCAGTAATATTCAGCAATAATCAGTAGTGCCGCTACCACACAGGAATCCTTGACTCTTAGGCTTTGATCCACACATTGCACAATTTTTGGAAAGGCATCCTTGCTTTTCAAAAAAATTTGATGAATACCAAGGAGCACATTTCAAACAATTCATTCATTTTCAGTATATAAGTACAGCCCCCCCCCCTCTATGGTACAACTGATCCTGGGTCTTGAAATTTACAATTCTTGAAAATTGGGTCCCTTGCTCATAACTATATAGGTAGTTCATTTGCTTAAAACCTAGGAACAAAGAATAAAATATTCAAAGATTTAATGTTTTTTCACTATACATGTATAATCAATACAGCCCCCCCCCCCCCCCCCGCCCTAACACCAGAACCCCTGACTCTGGGGCCATAAAATTCACAATTTTGGTAGAGGCACTCTTGCTCATTATAACTATGTACTTAGTTAGTTTATTTAATATTCAGGAGCAGAGAAGAAGATTTTCAAAGAAATAATGCATTTTCACTATATACTTATTTAGCCCCGCCCTAGCACAAGAACCCCTGACCCCAGGGCCATGAATTTCACAATTTTGATAGAGGACTCAATGCTGATTACAATCATGCAAACAGTTTGACTGCTTGATGTCCAGGAGTAAAGAAGAAGATTTTTAAAGATTTCATTAATTTTAGTGGTTTTGGCCCCACCCCCCAGGCCCCAGGGGGGTAGGGATCATGAAATTCACAATTTTTGTTCCCCTTCACCCATAGATGCTTTGTGCCAAATTTGGTTGCAATTGGTTCAGTGGTTGCAGAGAAGAAGCTGAAAATGTTCAAAAGTTTACGACCGATTGACGACGAACGACGAACGACGTACGACGAACGACGGACGACGACGGACAAAAACAGATAGCAATAGGTCACCTGAGTGACTCAGGTGACCTAAAAATATAAAGGTTATAGAACTTTTTTTCTATCATTAACATCCATTTAAAACTTATATTAAAACATATCCATGCTTAGATTTTTTCTTAGCAACACAAACACACACAGACCAAACTGTTCTGGACTCACATTCAAATACAAAATAGGTATTAGTAAACTAAAGTATATTATATATTAATTTTTATGTGCAAAATATATTTCATATTGCAAACACTTTTCTCTATAAAATATGCCCAGCTTTCAGAAACATTAGTAATCACTTGTATTACAAAACACAAGTAGATAAAATACACATCATACAAATTGGTTGTTATCAGAATCAATGATAAAGAAGTTATCATATTGTTGCATAATTATACAAGTCAGTTATTACATACTCTATGTTGAAAATAATAATACATAAAACTGCATTCAGTTAATTTTTCTTCAAATAAACATTCAGCAGATCTAAATTAGAAAAATATAAATGGCTAACAATTTCTTATTGCTTGATGATCAAATCTTTGAATCTTAAATAAAATCCTAGTGTAGAAAAATCCATGTATGTTACTCTGTTATTATAAGTCTGTCTGTAAAATT